>NW_024045100.1:768287-938241 GCF_015852505.1 Tachyglossus aculeatus | reverse complement strand
GGCCAGTGAGATTCTGGGACTGCAGAACAAGCCAGCAGTTGTGCTGGTGAGCTTGGGGGCTTGGAGGGGGCGGGGAAGCTGGACACTGTCAGACCCGCTCGGGCCTGTGTGGGAGTGTGTAGAGGGAGACCCTGTCAGTGCTTTCCGGGGGGAGAGCTGCCCAAGGAGACGGGGCTGACTATTTTAGCTCGAAGACCAAGAGGAGCCATCAGGGAGATGACTGCGGAGCACGCTCAGAGGTGGGAAGAAGGAGGAACGGCGAGGTCTTCTAGTTCCCAGTCCTCCCTGATCTGCCTCTTCCCTCGGCCCGGGGTGAGGGGAAAGAGCTGGTTCCATTCTTGTTCAGGAGAAGGGAGCGGGCGTACTGTGCAGTAGGAGGGATTGAGTTTAGACAGCAGGAAGGCCTTTGGTAGATCCAGACCAACTCGGCCCTGGACTTAGGGGAGGGAGAGGGGACGGGAGAGGAAACCCTGAAACAACTCCCCCTGAGCTCTGACTCGGAGAATCTCTTTGGTTTAGAGAGGATTTACATCCTTCCAACATCTCCTCTCCCCTGTCTCCGCACCCAGACTCCTCTCTGCGGAGGAATCAGCCCGATCCAACGCTGTCCCCGCTCCCCCGGCTCCCTGGTGCCGAGGCCCGGCTGCTCCCTGCTCCCTGGGAACGCAGGTTACGGAAACAGCTGCCGCCCGAGGGCCGGTTGCCAGATGTGCCCAGGAGCGGCCCCCGCAGCTCAGCGGGACAGGGGCGGCAGATGTTCGGAGTTTCAGACTTCGTTTCATCACCTGAGTCTGGGACAACGGGGGCAGCGAGGAGAGGGCACCGCATCAGCCCCACTCCCTCCCCGTCCAGCCATGCAACCCACCTCGTTCTCCTTTGAGGCCTCCATCTGTGCCATGCGGCAGGCTTCGCTTCCCACCTCCCCTTCTCCTGAATTTACAGAGTTCATAGCCTAGTAGAAAGGGAACAGTCCTGAGAGTCAGAGGTCGTAGGTTCTAATCCTGGCTCTACCAGATGTCTGCTGTGTGACTTCAGGCAAATCATTTAACTTCTCTGTGCCTCAGGTACCTCATCTGTAAAATGAGGATCAAGATTCTGAGCCCCATGAAGGACAGGGACTGTGTCCAACCTGATCACCTTCAATCTACCCCAGCGTTTAGAACAGTCCTTGGCACGTAGTAAACTTTTAACAAATGCCAGAATTATTATTATCATTATTATTTTTGTCCATCCTCCTGCCCCCTGGGGACTATTCTTCTTCCCGCCTCCGGTTGATGGGGTTTCTCTAGGGAAGCACAGGTTTCCCCAGCCACTTTTGTTAGTGCCCTTGCCACTGCCAGTCTACCATCAAACTCTCACACTGCAGCCGCAGCCCCTGGAGTCTAAAGGAACTTGTAGAATCGATGTAGGGCTAGAGGTAGAGCCAAGCTAGTCTAATCACGGCCAGGTTTCCTGCCGAGCAGGAAAGAGGGGTGTTGTCTTGGGTCGTCTGTCTACCTCCTTCTGCCACCTTTCTCTCCTTCTTCTCCGCCCAGCCCTTCTGCTAAACTGTTCCCAAAACCTTCGTTGTGGGTAGGGAATGTATCTGTTGATTGTTATATTGTACTCTCCCAGGTACTTGTACAGTTCTCTGAACACAGTAAGTGTCAATAAATACGATTGACTGACTTTATCTCCCTATCTCCATTTCTCCTCTCCTCTTGGACCAGTTTACTCACTAAACTGCTTCCAGCACTTCCGTCTCCTCTTCCCCGAAGCAACCTCTCCTCCCAATCCCACCCCCCATCTTCCCGCCCCAACCCCCTTTGGAGCAATCTAAAGCTCCTCCAACACCCCCTAACCCCTCTTGAAGAGATTTGGGACATCACTGACCCCGTCACAGGGCCCTGGGGGGCTAGGCACTGGGGACTTCCCGCAGGCTGGTGACAGGTGGGCGAGGTGGCGGAGGGGAATCGGGTGGGGCGAGGGAGGGGGCGGTTCTACAAGCCCAGAGCCACGTAAAGTTGCCACCCCCGACACAGGACACCGGAACAGGGTCTTCCACAGCCTCATTTTCCGGCCTGGGGCTGGAGGGGGCTGCTCAGGACCGGCCTGACCAACCGACACTGGGGCGGGGGGGGCCGAGGGCAGAGCTAACGTCAGAACTCAAGGGCAGAGGGAGCAGGTTCGGACTCCTCCCGGGCAGTCCGGGATTTAAGGGCTTGGAGAGACACCCTCCACCCCCTTCTCCCCTGGGCGCACCCACGAACCCCCGTCTCCACCTGGTCACTCCGAAAGAGGACAGAGCTGGCATGGTGTAGTGACTAGAGCCCTGGCCTGGGAGTCAGAGGTGGTGAGTTCAAATCTAATATCCTCCATTTTTCTGCTGTGTGACCTTGGGCAAGTCACTTCACTTCTCTGGGAATCAGTTACCTCATTTGTAAAATGAGGACTGAGACTATGAGCCCCACATGGGACAGGGACTATGTTCAACACGATTTGTTTGTAACCACTCCTGTGCTTGACACATAGTGAGAGCTTAACAAATGCCATTATTATTACTATTATCATTATTATTATTATTATTATTATCCCAATCTCCAAGCCCAACCCCTTAAATTGAGAATAGCGCTCTAAGAGAACGGGGAAACTGGATTTGGGTCTGCCCTCCAGAGAACGTGAGCGCCGCGAAGTCACTGCTCTGACTGTGTAAACGTGGACTCTGCCACCAGCCCGTATCTACGGGCTCAATAATTTAGGGTGGCTCCATTCCAGAGAACAGCAGAACCGAGTTTTTAGTTCCTTCCAGGATTTAATTTAAACACGATCGACACTTCATTGGCGCTCCATGCCGCGTCTTTCCTTTACAACAGGGCTAGACCCTTAGCGCGGGAACGAGGCCAGCCTCCTCCCGCTCCTCCAGCCTCCCCACCCCCACACCTCCCTCCTTCCCCTTCCCATCCCCCCGAGAGACTAGGGAAAGTCGTAAGGAGACACGAGACGTGGCCTCCAACTTACTCCGCGTGGAAAATTACTCCAAAAATATCTGGGGGCTCTGCGCGGTAAGAAAACAGAATGGAAACGTTACCTCGCCCTTAAACATAAAATCACTGGGTATGGTGGTATCTACTGGAGTACTAATATGAACAGGAGAGACATATAATAAGATCAATAAATTGAATAAATAACTTTTCAGAAATATCCGGAACACAGACATCGCCTACAAATCTAGACGCAAAGAAAATTAGCCTTGCAGATAGCTCGTCGCCAGTTCCTCTAAGTCATGTTCTCTTGAGGGATTCAGCTATGGAAGTTGCTGGGCTGGGCATTCACCACCAAGGCCGCTTTCAAATGACCAGGGTCATTTGGAGGAAACCTTTGAATACGTAGATTCCACTACTACCACCGCTCCCTCCTCCCCCGGCCCCTCTCCCCGACCCGGGCCCAGAGTGTCGGGAGGGGGTGGGGAGAAGTTGGACTTCCGTAGAAACACGAAAAAAGATGGAAAAGCTTCAGATGAGATGGAGCTAAGGAGCCTACCTCTGAGAGGTGGCTTGGGGTGCAGAAAGTGAAATAGTCTAATCGCTGTCATGCGTGAAGGGAGCGGGAAGCTCTCCCCACCCAGTTTCATTTGACAACCTCCAGGTTGCAGTACCTGAAACCAACGAGGGTCTGGACCTTCTCAGGGATTGGGTGAGTTTGGGGATTGGAGTGAGGAAAATACAAATGGGGTTTTCAGGGGGATGATATGATAATAATAATAATAGTAATTTGTTAAGTGCTTACTATGTGCGAGGCACTGTACTAAGCTCTGGGGTAGATACAAGATGAGGGTGGATCTGACCCTGTTCCACATGGGGCTCACAATCTTAATCCTCATTTTACAATTGAGGTAACCGAGGGACAGAGACGTTAAGTGATTCGCCCAAGGTCGAACAGCAGACAAATAGAAGAGCTGGGATTAGAACCCAGGCTCTTCTGACTCCCAAGCCCATATGCTATCCACCTGTGCACACTGCTTCTCTAAGCCTCCTAAACCCTCAGGGCACGGGTGTTGGCTACCATCGTGCCAGGAAATACGGTAATAAGACATATCAGGGTTCGGGATTTGGGCTTGATTTTATTTCAGAACGGGGGTGAAGAGAGCCAGAAGACAAAGAGGGATCTCTGGGAAATGACTAGGTGGACTTGGGCTGAAACCCTCTTCCCTACACTGGTCGCGCCTTCGAGACCATCGGAGTTCCCTCTCTGGCGTGGAGATAGGGGCATGGGTGAGTTGGCCTCGGCCTCGCTGACTCCCCTGGGGCTGGGGGATGGGGGTTCAGGTGGTTTCTTCCGAAAAGTTGTCTGGTCTCCCGGACTGTGAGTGGGATGGAGGTCTGCACGCGAATCAATTCACCCAAGTTAGACTCCAGGTTACTAGGGCAGAAACACCTCCCCCCAACCCCAGTACCGCTCTGAAATCAGAAATGGGAGTCTGACTTGGGTCCGACTGCCGCAGCTGCTTCGTACCGAAATACCCGACAGGTCAAACCCAGAAAATCTGGGGCCGGGAAGGTTTCCTTGGGCGGGTCGGTTCACCCCGATTATTTCCTCCCCGGGGAATTCGTCGAGGAAGCGCCCGGCCCTGGCGCTCTGGAGAGGAGTGAAGTCAGGGGATGAGAAGCGGCTTGGCTTGGGGGACAGAGCATGAGCTTGGGAGTCAGAGGTCATGGGTTCTAATCCCGGCTCCGCTACTTGTCAGCTGTTCGACTTTGGGCAAGTCGTTCAACTTCTCTGAGCCTCAGTTACCGCATCTGTAAAATGGGGATAGAGAATGCTTGGCACATACTAAGCGCATAACAAATGTCATTATTATTATTATTATCATTGTTATTATTTTTAGAATATTCTGGAAGATCCGATGCTCGGGGACTCAGCGAATCAGGTCCCTTTGCCCCGGGACTCCGGACCCTTCCTAACCTCCGTCGCTCGTCGCTGAAGATGGCGCTGAGCTGTGGCCCCGCTCCGGGGTACGAGGAGCGATCGTAGGGCGCCACCAGGATGGGGATCTCATAACGCGGGGCGGCCTTCGGGAAGTAGAGGGCCGGTCCATGCGCCCGGTCCAGATTCCCGGAGAGTTAGGGATCCAGGAATGTGAAAGGCTTGTCTAGACGGGGACCTTGGCCCTGCTCCAGGGCAAAGTTTCCGCAGATGCTGAGCGGCTGCGGGAGGGGGCTTTCGAAGGGTGGCGGGGTACAGGGCGGAGGAATCCCGAAGCAGGCCTCTCCCTGGCCCTTGAAAGCGGGAGGCTTGTTGTGTAGGAGGGGCGCCTTGAGAAGCCCATAGGGCGGGCTGGGGATCCCTGGCGACTGGTAGACGAAGCTGGGAGCGGGCGGGGCGGAGACGGCCGGCGGCGTCTTCTCGACGCGAGGGTTTCTGCCGCCGGACTGTGGACTCAGCTGGAGGCTGCCACCACAAGGTTGCTGGTGGGGTGAGACAGTCCTCTGAAGAGCATTTCGTCAAGACCCTTGCCCTCTGGGGCCTGGCCCATCTCCAGCACCTCGGACAGGACCAGATGTAATTTCTGACTAACCTAAGCGTCTCGATCTTGAAAAGCATCTGTGTTTGGGAGTAGCAGTACATGACCCTTCGCAAGCTGTCCAGGGCATCGTTCAGTCCGTGCATGAGGGTCCGCTCCCGGGCGTTCGTCTAGACCCTCGGCACCCGGAAGCGCTCCAGCCTTACCTTGGTCTTCCGCTTCTTCTTTGGCCCCCTACCTTTGGGCCTCGGCCTCTGGTCCTCCGCGCTAGCCTCATCTCCTTTCCCCTCCTCGTCCTCTTCCTCCGCCACTTCCTCCTCCTCCTGCTATTCAAGGTTGTGGTGCGCCTCGACCAGGCCTCCCAGTGCCCCCAAAACTGTTGGGTCCCCGTGCTCCTCCTCCTCTTCTTCTTCTTGTGGGCCGAGGGGTACCTCCTGCCAAGGGGGCGGCGGCAGGACCAGCTGGGCCATGGTTCCTGCTTCCCCGAAAACCTATAGCATCTGTGGACGCTGGGAGAGAGAAATTAGCGAGAGTTAATAACTCACCCCTATAGGGAGGAGGAAGCTGAGGAAGGTCACCAGCTTCGTCTCTCCTAGGGAAGCAATCAGCTGCCGCAGACTGCGTGGACATCCCGGGTTTGGAGGCCAATCAGCGAGAATATAACGTCGGTTGGTCTGCTCAGTCCACTACACCTAAACCGCTTTATGGTCTCGACGTCCCTGGTCTCCCCCACAAAAATCTGCCGTCCCTCCAGTTTGGTGTAGGCGGCGGGCTCGGGGCCCCCAGAGTGAGGAAGGGAAGGGTCCCAATCGCCTCTGCCTAGCCGAGGCAGTCCAGACAGGATTTGGTCAGGGTGCAGGATTGGCTTGCGCCTTGTAGAATATATCCAACCACTAACTTGAATGTATCCAGTTTATCCTGATAAACCCTATCTACCCCAGGGTTCAGTACAGAGTGTGGCACATAGTAAGCCCTTAACACAAATTATTATTACTTTTTATCATCACTTTCATCATTACTGTTATTAGTTTTGCCACATCTCTGAATGAGAAGGAAAGGCAGGGGTGGTATTTCTCCACGTTTTACAGATGAAAAAGTAGAGAGATTAAGTGGCTTGCCAAAGGCCACACAGCAAACCACTGACAGAGCTGGGGGAGGGAACCTAAATTTCCTGACTCCTAGATCAGGCTATCCTACAGACTACCTTTTCGCCTTCCTCTCCCTTTTCTCTTTCTTTCCACCTATCACTTCCCTCCCTCTTCTTCGTCCTCTTCCTTTTTCTTCCTTGCCTCTGTATGCTTCTCCTCCTCCTTCAAGCCTTATCATTTTTCTCTTCCTCCCCCACCTTCACACTCTACTCTTCTCTTTTACCGATGCTCCTCACCATAAAAGGTTTATTGATTCTCTACAAGCTATCTGCTAGAGTTTTATACAGCTACTTAGCTGTGGTCCCTGCCCTCCCAGAGTGCATAGTCTAAAGAGACCAAGAGGATATATACATGTTCACTCATAAGAAACACCATGGCCTAGTGGAAAGAGAACGGGCTTGAGAATCAGAGGAGCTGGGTTCTAATCCCGACTCTGCCATCACCTCGCTGTGTGATCTGGAGCAAATCACTTAACTCCTCTGTGTCTCCACTTCCTAAACTGTGAAATAGGAACTAAATACCTGCTCTCCCTCTTACTTACACTGTGAGCTCCATGAGAGACAGGGACCTGATTAATTTGTATCTACCCCAGTACTTAGAACAGTGCTTGGCACATGGTAAGCAATAAGAATAATAATAATAATAATGGTATTTGTTAAGTGTTTACTATGTGCTAAGCACTATTCTAATCCCTGGGGTAGATACAAAATAATCAGGTTGTCCCACGTTGGGCTCACAGTCATAATCCCCATTTTACAGCTGAGGTAACTGAGGCATAGAAAGGTTAAGTGGCTTGCCCAAGGTCACACAGCAGACAGGTGCAAAACCGGGATTAGAATCCCCTTCCTCTGACTTCCATGCCAGTGCCCTTTCCACTAAGACACGCTGCTATAAATACAATAATAATTTCACTCCTTAACCAAAGGTTCCTGGTAATTAAACAAATGGATTAGACGGCTCTTCTGCTTCCCTAGCAGAGAATGTTACCATAGGCCAGTGGGCGAATGTCCAAGTTTGACCTATAGGATAATCTGTGAGAGACTCATTGCACAGGTTCAATGCAATGGGATAAAATTAAAGTGGCTTTCTTGGATCAGCGAGCATGTGGTCTGTTGATTTCTGGTAAGGTGCACGGGCTGGTAGTTTATTTGCAAAGCTATTTGCATTGACCCCAGCCAAATGCTCCTCCCTTCTTTCATAACCCCTCTCCATGAAAACCAACGGAGGCTCCTAGGTTTCCTCTCTCTGGGAATGTCTCAGATTCAGGTTGCTGATCCCAGATCCTCTCTCCCTCTACCTCCTCTAAATTTAAGGTTCCCCATATGTTCCCACACCTGACTTCTGGAACAGTCATACCTCCTGGCAATTGGTCAGATAGAAGTTAGACATCAGGAAGAATTTCCCGAATTGTGAGGGCTGATACACTGTTCCAGAACACACTAACAACATTGACATACTGTCACAAATATACACTGACACTCCCATGTTCACACACAATCCCCTCTCCCTAACACAGACACGTACACGCACACACACACACACACACACACACACACACACACACACAAACACAAACACATACACAACGTTTGTCCTATTCGGTGCTGAAGAGCAGCTAAATTTCCCACAAATTTCCTCTGTTCCCAAAGATCTTAAATAGGATGCCTCCCCGAGGAGGGTTTGTGGGGTACGGAGATGCAGAGCGTGATCAGGTCAGATTTCCCAGCTTTTCATAGCAGACCTACCTGGGAATCAAAGGTTACCCCTGGGTGCCGAGACCAGACAGCTTTCTGTCTCCAAGTCGAATGTCCACAAACTATAATAATGTGAACTTCCCCCAAACTCCAGGCAAAGATCAACTTCACCAATAGGTTTCCCGGGTGGCAGAATGTTCTTCCTGCGGTCTGACTCGAATCTCTCGCTTCATTTGAGCAAGAATTCCCAAGATGTCGAGGATGACGAGCACATAGCTTCCCGCAAACTCAGCACCTTTATTCCCTGGATTTACAATGTGATCGACTCCCCACCACACCCCGACCCTCCTGCCTACAGACACGCTCAAAGCCACAAACTCTCCCCCAGCTGCCCAATCCCCTCTCGTCCTGTCTTGTGGTCGGGCCCTGGTTTCTGGTCTGGCGAACTCCAGTTCCCTGGTATGGAATCTAAGGCTCAGAGGACAGTAACTTGGTCCAAGTCACAAAGTATGTTTTCAGTGTGAAATGGAACCCAGAGTCCTGGCACTCCCGCCCGCATATATGACTGAGGAACTGCTGAGAGAGTAAATGGCCAGAAGCCAGGACTGACCTCCAGCCCCATTCACGGCCACTCCACAATGAAGAGGGCTAAAAGAAGTCCTGCAGTATCTCCTCCTCAATCACGATAACCTGGAAGTCTCTGATCAGGAAACATATGCCCTTTGGATAACTTGGAGCATCTGGGTAGTTCTTCTCCTGGCACCACAGAGGAGATAGTTCTCCTTTTCTAGTGTCTGCACTAAGATTCCCAATCCCGTCCCGATCTCCCCCAACGACAAACCTTCCCACATATGGCCAGGGAGGTCCCTGATAGAGGCAACGAGATTAAAGGTGGACTTTTGGGGAATTTGTCAAGGTAGTCGGATACATATGCCCACTCTACCCGGGTGGCCACGCTGTATGGCCTTGGACAAGTTGATTAACCTCTCGGGGCCTCAGTCTTCCTTTCTGTGGTCCGGGATGCTAAAGTAGAATCCTTCACCCCCTCCAGAATTGCTCAGTTTCTCCGCACCCCCCACTTCTCGACTGAATCATCCTGCCGGGTAGGAGTCTCTTCCCCATCCCCTCGGCTGATCGGCTGCCTTCAGCAGCTCCTACCCCCTTTATTTCATCCCGACCGATCCCCCCGCCGTCCCTCTTCATTTCACCTCAGCCGACCCCCCGCCATGGTCACTCCGAGCAGCAGGACGCCTGAGTCCGGCTGAACGCACCTTTAGTGATGGTAAAGGCGACCTCCGGCTTTCTCCTGGCCCCGCAGCAGGGCTAGAGGCCTGGGCTCCCCGGAACCATCCTGGTTCAGATTCTAGTTGGCTATAACCCCGTCTCCGACCAAGCCGTGTCCCCTGGCCACAGTTCCTTGTTCCGTGACCCTCAGGCTGTCCGGCCATCCGTCTCGGTCCCCACAGTTAAGCCTCTGCTCCAGGGGCCGTTAGCCCTGAGGCTGAACATTCAGAACCAGGGCCATGGCCAACTACCCGCCTCTGCTCGCCGTGTCCGCCCGCTGCCTGGTTTTCATTTCTCCCCTCCTCCCTCCCGCCGTGGGGGGCGTTCTAGACCCCACCCCCTTGGGGGTGGGCGGCCCGGGGGAGGCCGCCCAGCCCGCAACCTCCGCTCCTCCACCGCTAATCTCCTCACTGTACTCGTTCTCGCCTGTCCCGCCGTCGACCCCCGGCCCACGTCATCCCCCGGGCCTGGAATGCCCTCCCTCTGCCCCTCCGCCAAGCTAGCTCTCTTCCTCCCTTCAAGGCCCTGCTGAGAGCTCACCTCCTCCAGGAGGCCTTCCCAGACTGAGCCCCTTCCTTCCTCTCCCCCTCGTCCCCCTCTCCATCTCCCCATCTTGCCTCCTTCCCTTCCCCACAGCACCTGTATATATGTATATATGGTTGTACATATTTATTACTCTATTTATTTATTTATTTATTTTACTTGTACATTTCTATCCTATTTATTTTATTTTGTTGGTATGTTTGGTTCTGTTCTCTGTCTCCCCCTTTTAGACTGTGAGCCCACTGTCGGGTAGGGACTGTCTCTATGTGTTGCCAATTTGTACTTCCCAAGCGCTTAGTACAGTGCTCTGCACATAGTAAGCGCTCAATAAATACGACTGATTGATTGATTGATTGAGAGGACAGATGAAGTGGCCAGTGTCTGAGCAGGGGGAGGGGGAGCAGGAGACGGGGACCAGACCGCTCTGGTCTCGCCACACCCTGGCCGAGGGAATCCTCCTGCCTCCCCTTCCTCTCCAATGCTTGTTTCCAGTCCTAACCGAGTACAGACCTACGGGGGTCTGCTTCCTGAAGTTCTCGAGGTTCTGAAGGAGTTGGTAATATCTAGGGGCCAGAAGAGAAGGAAACAGACCACCGAGCCCACCCTCAGACCCAGAGGGCAAGACAGAGGAAAGGAGCTGTTCTGCAGCAGGAAGGATTAATGTTACATAGGAAGAAAAAACACTTCCAGAGGGGGGAAGTGCTATTGCTAATCACTGGACCCGCCTACTAGGAAATTGTAAATAGTTTTTCTGTCTCTCCCATTAATTTCCTTGAGGACAAGGAAAATGCGCCTTGCTACTCTTTATTCTCCCTAGCACTCAGTAGTGGTCAATCAATGTGGCTAGTGCAAATCTGTCCGAATACAAAGGGCAGGATGGGATGACCTCTCGAGGGCCTTTCCGGCCCGAGGACTTTGCATGAAAAAACTTCCTGCTCAGTGCTGTGTGATTTTGATAAAGCTGGCTAACCACTCTGGTATTCCTGTCCCCAGGGGTTGTGATGCGTTGTGTGCCGCGGGCAGGATGGAGAGGAGATGTTATTCCTTAGCCGGAGAAAAGAGGAAACGCTCCATAAATTTGTGCGGGTGTGTGCTTTGTTGAGGGGCCAAGGTGTAGGAGACTGACGCAGCCAGAGATATTGAAGAACAGGTGTGTGTGTGCGTGCGTGCGTGTGTGTGGCTGTTTTGCCAAGGGAAGCGGAGAAGAGTTTGGGAAGCGGAGACAGCCGGACACTTTTATTAAGATTAAAGGCTTAATCATAATCAATAAGCAAAGCACTAAATAATCAATAACAAATTATAATCAATAAGCAAAGCACTAAATACCAATCCAGATCAAATTATAAAGAACAAGAACAAAAATGGGGTTCATGTATCACCGATCCTAATTCATCTGCTACATTCAGGTCAAAACTTCAGCTGGGAAACCCCGGGACAGCTCACCCAGAGTCTCTAGAATCGGGAAAATCCGTGGGCAGTGCATCCACTCACAGGTGAGGCTTCGAGTGAGTTCCGGGACTTTGCCAGTTTCATAGTCCGAGACAAACAACTTATCTAACTTAGTTTATACAAGCTTTGGTTATTTTTGTATCTATGTTGACGTAAGGGTCGTTGTTCCCAAGGGTCCGCCCCGCCCCAAGGAGCTGGTTAGGAGGTCAGTGCGGGGTGAGCCTCAAGAGCAAGGACATCCTTTTTATACAGTACTTTCACCTGCGTGAGTAATCAACAGTCCTTTAACCCCTAACAAGAAATAGCTGTAGAAGTTATAATCATCCTTCGCAGGAGTTGTAAACAACCCTACTATTACACTGGCCGGTGCACAGGAGCGAGGTCCCACACCAACATTATAGGCAGTGACTTTCGGAGGGGGATTCCGCTCTCTTCCGCTACAGACTGGGACTCATAAATCTGCCTGCATCTCTCCCCCTTCCTTTCTTTCCTACCCACTTCTTTCTACCCACTACCCTCCCCAGACATCGCAGAGCCGCCCCGACTGGTCGCCTCCCTTCCCCCGGCAGATGGCTCTGCAGGCCTGACCACCCCGTCAGCCCTGCCCCGCAGCAGGCAAAGGGAAGAGAGAGGAGCAAGAATTATCAGGGGAAAGAGGGGCCTGGGGGGGCGGGGGAGGGAGAGGGGCGGGGAAGAAGAGAAGGTCTAATGGAATGATTGAGGCGAAATGTCGAAAACTTTCTCTTTCTTCATCTATTCATCTACCAGAGAACTAACGGGGAAGGAGGCGGGGCGAGGTTAAGGATCCCAGCGTTTCCTTCTCCGGGATCTGATTCACCTCACGCCCGTTTCCCGTTGGAGGAAATGGGTCCTGAGAAGTTGAGTGACTTGCCCGAGGTATCAAGGAATGCGCTTTGCTGAGCCGGGTCTCTAACCGGGGCTCTCGGCTCCCAGAATGAGGGGAAAGAAACTCTTCAGGGGACTCTAGTGGGCCCTTGGTGGGTAGAGGGGCTCGAGGTCTGAGCAGAGGGAAGGGAGCAGAGGAGAAAAGAGGAGAGTGATTGAGATGGCTCTCCGAGCTATGCCCCATCTTCCCCCCAAAACCTGCCCCCGTCTTCAAAGCCTTACTAAAATTACATCTTCTCCAAGAAGCCTTCCCCTACTAAGCCCTCATTTATCCTACTCTTTCTCCCTTCTGCTTCGCCCTTGCACTTGATTTGTACCCCTGATTCATCCCACCCTAAGTACAATGAAATCCACGAATTTATCAGTAGTTTTAATGTCTGTCTTCCCCTTTAGACTGTGAATTTCTTTATAATTAATGATAGTAACTTTGGTACTTGTTAAACACTTACTATGTGGCAAACACTACTTTAAGAGCTGGGGAAGATATACGTTAATCAGTCTGGACACAGTCCCTGAAACACATGAAGATCATGGCTAAATAGAAGGGAGAAGGATTTAATCCCCATTTTACAGATGAGGTAACTGAGGTTCAGGGAAGTTAAGTGACTTGCCCAAGGTCACTAAGCGGACGCATAGATAAAGCAGAGAATAGATTCCTTGTGCGGTAGGAAATATGCTTATCAACTCTGTTGTACTGTAGTCTACCAAAAGCTTAATACAGTGCTATGCACACAATGAGGATTCAATGAATTCCATTGATTGATAGAGAGGGAAGGAGAGGATAGCATAGGGGATGCTGCGATGTGGACACCTCCAGTGCAGTGTGGCAAAGGTGGTCAGGGACCTCCAGAAATAATCAGGTCCCTCCCCTTGCTTCTGGGTGTGACAGAGGTGGCGGCTCCATCACCATCCGTGACCTCCCCAAGGGTCAGTGCTCGGGGTGCGGGATCCCCCGGCGCCTTCTTCGAGCCCAGATCAGGAGAGGGCCGTCTTCCATTTTTCAGCCATGGGGATTGTCCCCTCCCTGGTGAAGGCCTTTTAGGGAGTCCTAGGCATGTGTCTATCTGGAGGCCAGGGAGGGACGTGACGGCCTCTTGGAGGGGTTGTTGAACTTCCTTCAACAACCCCCATCCCAGACCCTTCAATTGAGATCGAGGTTAGACCGCCAGGAAGATTTGGAGTTGAAGAGGTGAATCTTATTGGTAGCTCTTATCAACAGTGGTATTTAATGAGTACTTAACATATGCAGAACACTAACACAATAGAATGAGTAGATGTAATCCCTGCACTCAAAGAATCTACCATCTAGCAGGGCAGGCAGACACTAAAATAAATTAAAGGTAGGGGAATGAAAAGTACGTAAGGGCTTCTGGACTGTTAGCCCTTATGTTCTAGACTCTTAGGTTGGGTAGGGACCGTCTCTATATGTTGCTGACTTGTACTTACCAAGCGCTTAGTACAATGCTCTACAAACAGTAAGCACTCAATAAACACGATTAAATGAATGAATGAATGAAATGCTGAGGGACAGTGGGTAATCAGGTAACTAATTACGTACTGAGTAGTTGACACAGTAGGGAAGGAAAATGTATATATCTAGAATTTTGTTTATTTATTTTGATGCTTTTGATGCTATTGATGCCTGTCTACTTGTTTTGTTTTGTTGTTTCCCCTCTTCTAGACTGTGAGCCCGTTGTTGGGTAGGGATTGTCTCTATCTATAGTCAAGTTGTACTTTCCAAGCGCTTAGTCCAGTGGTCTTCACATAGTAAGTGCTCAATAAATACGATTGAATAAATGAATGAATAAATTACGGAGATGGACATATGTACTGCGGGATGAGGGCGGGGGTAAAAAATCAAGTGCTGAAAGGCGACAGATCCAAGTTCACAGGTGATGCAGAGGGAGAAAGAGTAAGGGAAATAAGGGCTTATTCTGGGAAGGCATCTTGGAGAGATGGGATTTTAAAGCTGGGGAATATTGGTCAGAAGGCGAGGGAAAGGAGATGGTGTTGTAGGGGGAGAGAATCTGGGAGCTGGAGACTGGACATATCCCGGAATAGTTCATGGGGTGTGGGGGAGGAGGAGGGAGAGCGAGACCAAGAGTGAACCCCAGATCATACTAGGAAGAAGGTTCGGAGACAGGAAGTAGTGACCGCAGTGAGGTTGACTGGAGTTTCCCCGTGTGAGACACACGTCAATGTGGAGGAGCACATGTTCCCCATGGGGTAGTCGCGTGGGGCAGAGCCGCCACCCTACTCTTGGGGCTAGGCTCCAGAGTTGCCGGCCCCTAAGGGAAGCCAGCACCGAATAGAACATAATAGGCCCCTCGGCCCAACTTGTGGCCTGTCCTCCCGGAGGGGAGCGGTAGGGCGTTTTTCCAGAAAGGCCCAGCCTCGCCGAGAGCCCGTCACGTTCTGAGCGGGAGAGAAGAGGAGCCAGGACTCTTGACAACTCCCGGAGACCCGCCTGTGGCCGACGTCCTGGGACTGAGGAGACAGGTGTTGTTGAAGGACAACAGAGACCAGCACCCGTTCACCCCACACTGACCAGAGGGTCTGGGCTGGGGAGAAAACGGACGGGAAAGGGTTCACTAAAGGACCAGCAGAGACAGAAAACAAGAGAAAGCTCCCCCGTCTACCCACATCTCCACGCGTAACACATTTCTCTCCCCCCGGCGTCCCCATTTCTCTCCCTTCGCCGGATCTTCTGGGTCGCTGGTGGGGATGGACGGGGTCGGATCAGTGAAAAATGTTCCGAGAAAAGCAGTTTCCATATCCCCTGACAGAGCTGGTTATTTCTGCTATACAATGGCGTTTAGTGAGACACTACGATGTGTGGAACAATGTACAAAAAGCTCTGAAAGAAAAAAACTGGGTAAGTCCCCGTCCCAAAGAGGGGCTCACAATCTAAAAACAAGGGGTGAAGGGGAATCCGACACTTATTTGATTCTCCTTGTTCCTGCTTGGGTGGTGGAAGGCAGAGTACATCTAGGTGGGCTTAGGACAATTCTGCCAGTTCAGACCCCATAATGGATGGGGTCTCTTGGACTATAATAATAAATATAATAATAACAATAATAGCAATAATAATTATGGTATTTGTTAAGTGCTTATCATGTGTCAGGCACTGTACTAAACACTGGGATGGATGTGAGAGCACTGGGTTGCACAGAGTCCCCATTCCTCGGGGGGCTCACAGTCGCAATCCCCATTTTACAGATGAGGGAACTGAGTCACAGAGAAGTGAAGTGACGTGCCAAAGATCACACAGAAGACAAGTGGCAGAGCTGTGATTAGAACCCAGGTTGTTTTGACTCCCAGGTCTATGTTCTATCCCCTAGGCCACGCTGCTTCTCTAATCCAGAAATTATCTCTAACACAGGAAATTAAGACAAGAGCCTGGAGGTGACTTCATCCGGGAGCTCCCCATTTTCAGCTGGGCTGTTCCCTCCTGGTTTGATTCCTTCGTGTAGGGTTTATTTTAATTTTCAGATCTCAGCCTTCCTCTGCCCCTGCCTCTGTCGCCAATTCTCACGGCTCTGAAGCCATTCTGAGTTCCGAGGGGCCTGAGGGAGGAACATTGGCTCTTTCATTCATTCGATCGTATTTATTGAGCCCTTACTGTGTGCAAAGCACTGTATTAAGGCTATAGACCTCATTGGGTGTGTGAGGAGGGAGGCGTTTTTTGAAGGGTATTTGCTAAGCACATACCATGTGCCAGGAACTGTATTAAGCGCTGGGGTAGATACAAGATAATCGGGTCAGACACAGTCTCTCTTCCACCTAGGGTTCACTGTCTTATACCGTATTTTGCAGATGAAGTAACCGGGGCACAGAGAAGTGAAGTGGCTTTCCTGAAGTCACGCAACAGAAGAGTGGTGGAGCTGAGAATAGCACCCAGGTCCTCTAACTCCCAGGATCATGCTGCTTTTCCATCTGGGGAGGGAATGTTGTCTTCTACTCTCCTCAGCGCTTAGTACAATGCTCCGCACATAGTAAACACTCAATAAACACGTTTGATTGCTTGAATTCACTTATTCCCTCAATCATCTTTATTGAGCACTTACTTCGTGCAAAACACTTTTCCTTCACCTTTATTTCCTGTCACCCCTGACAGATTCTATACTCTTCCTTGTCCCTGTAGATGGCCTCGGAAATCTCCAGGAAATGTTTAGCGTCACTAAAGTGATGGAATTCCTGCTCCTGGGATTCTCAGACGTCCTGGAGCTGCAGCTGGTCCACGCTGCGCTGTTCCTCCTCGTCTACCTGGCAGCCCTGACGGGGAATCTCCTCATCGTCGCCGTCACCGCCCTCGACTGGCGTCTCCATACCCCCATGTATTTCTTCCTCAGGAACCTGTCTCTCGTCGACCTCTGCCTAATCTCCGTAACCGCCCCATAATCCATCCTTGATAATAATAATGGCATTTCTTAAGCGCTTACTATGTGCAAAGCACTGTTCTAAGCACTGGGGGGATACAAGGTAATCAGGTTGTCCCACATGGGCGCACAGTCCTAATCCCCATTTTACAGATTAGGTCACTGAGGCACAGAGAAGTGAAGTGATTTGCCTAAAGTCACACAGCAAAGTGGCGGAGCCTGGATTAGAAACCATGACCTCTGACTCCCAAGCCCGTGCTCTTTACACTAAGCCACGCTGCTTCTCTGGTGAACCGTAGATCCATCTCTTTCCTGGGCTGAGCTGTCCAGGTCTTCTTTGTTGTCTTGTTTGCCGGATCAGAGGTTTTCATCCTCACGGCGAAGTCCTACGACCGCTTCGTATCCATCTGCCGTCCCCTGCACTAAGAGCTCATCATGAACCGAGGGGCCTGTGGGAAGATGATGGCAGTCTCCTGGTTCATTGGGGTTATCAGAGTAGTGATGCCCTCAGTTGGGACCTTCTCCATGTCCTTCCGTGGTTCCGATGAGATCCTCCAATTCTTCTGTGACTTCTCCTCCATAATCAAGTTCTCTTGCTCTAAACGTCACAATGTCTTCTATGTGACCATAGCCATCAGCGCCTGTTTTGGTATCTTCTGCCTGGTTTTATCCTCGTCTAGTGCGTGCACATCTTCCGGACCGTGCTGAGGATGCCAGCCACCGAGGGCCGGGGCAAAGCCTTCTCCACCTGCCTGCCCCACCTCGCCGACACGACTGTTTTTCACCATGTCTGCCTTCGCTAATTTAAAACCACAGTCAGGCTCCTCTGCTCTGGATATGGTTCTGTCAATGTTGTACGTCGTGGTGCCCCCGCCCTGAACTCCTCATCTTCAGAGTGAGGTACAGGGACGTGAAGGTAGCATCGGGGAGGGTCCTATGTGGGAATCCTTCTGCCGTGACTGTCATTTTTCACCCCCCTGATTGTTGAATCAGCATACTGCATAGGTAGCTGAATTCAGTGCCATCCCTGACATCTAAGTGGCCTGTGCAATGTTGGTTGTTCTTGGGATTCCCTGGGGCAGGTTGGCACATGACCTCTATTTTCTTCAGGGTTATTCTGTCCATTCCCTTGTAACACCTCCCCACAACCACCATCATCAAAAGTATTCATCGATCGCTTACTGTGTGCAGACCACTATACTAAGCATTCTGGGAAAGCACAATACAATAGAATTGATAGACACGTTCCCTGCCCACAGCAAGTTTATAGTCAACAGGAGGAGAAACATGGCCTAGTGGATAGAGCACAAGCCCGGGAGTCAGTAGGACCTGGGTTTTAATCCCGTACCTCCACTTATCTTCTGTGTGACCTTGGGCAAGTCACTTCACTTCTCCGTGCCTCAGTAGCCTCATCTGCAAAATGGAGATTGAAACTGTGAGCTCCATGGGGGACAGGGACTGTGTCCAACCTGCCGAGTTTATATCTACCCCAGTGCTTAGAAAAGTGCTTGACACATAGTAAGTACTTAACAAATACCATTATTGTTTTTCAGGGCTGACCGGTGGTGGATTATTTATTTATATTAATTAAACAAAATGCATTCCTTTACATTAATGTCTTTATCTTAATCTATATTAATTCTTATATTAGAGAAGCTGTATAGCTTAGTGGAAAGAGCATGGGTTTGGGGTCAGGGGTCGTGGGTTTTAATCCCATCCCCGCCACTTGTCAGCTGTGTGACTTTGGAAAGGTCATTTAACTTATCTGTGCCTCAGTTCCCTTATCTGCAAAATGGCGATTAAACCTGTGAGCCCCTCTTAGGACAACCTGATTACCTTGTATCTACCCCAGCACTTAGAACAGTGCGTGGCACATAGTAATCACTTAACAAATACCATTATTATTATTATGTCTGTCTCCCCCTCTAGACTGTAAGCTCGTTGTGATCAGGGAATATGTCTACTCACTCTGTCATATTGGTCTCCCCCAATTGCTTCGTACAGTGCTCTGCACACAGTAAGCACTCAATAAATACTATTGACTGACTGACAGAGAGTGAGTGGTGCTCATTAAATACCAGTGATTTCTGGATTGTTTGATTAACGTGGATTGAAAGTGAAGACCAGGGTAGGGAAAATTTGGAAGTGGTCCACCTCTCTGGAAATGCTATCGCGTGTTAGCCAGGCCCAGACTCTACCCAGAGCGGGGGCTCACAGAGGAGGGGCTGGGCTTGTCGAAACCAAGATGGCCTCTTTCCTAAGAACGAGGGGTGTTCATTGGAGCTTGGTATGAGCTGGAGAGATGGCGTGAGAGGCTGGAGGTGGGGAGGCAGGAGTGAGAGAGACCTTCTGGAAGTTGGGGAATAGATGAGTGTCAGAGTAGGAGAGGTAGGAGATATAAGAGGGAGAGAGCATCAATCAATCAATCAATCACATTTATTGAGCGTTCACTGATTTCAGAACACTGCACTGTGCGCTTGGGAGAGTATCTAACAACAATTTCGCAGACACATTCCCTGCCCACAACGAGCTTCCATAATAATAAATAATAATGTAATAATAATGGTGTGTTGCCAACTTGTACTTCCCAAGCGCTTAGTACAGTGCTCTGCACACAGTAAGCACACAGTAAGCACACAGTAAGCGCTCAATAAATACGATTGATTGATTCATTGATTGATTGGTATTTGTTAAGCGCTTATCATGCGCCAAGCACTGTACTGAACACTGGAATATTACTGAAGGCACAAGATTAGGTCCCACATGGGTCTCACAGTCTAAGTAGATGAGAGAACAGGGATCGAATCCCCATTTTGCAGATGATGGAACTGAGGTATAGACAAGTGAAGTGATTTGCCCAAGATCACACAGCAGATAACTGGCAGAGCCAGGATTAGAACCCAAGTCCTTTGACCCCGAGGTCCGTGCTTTTATCCATTAAGACACACTACGTCAAGCTTCTGGGACCTGGAATAGGAGTATGGGAGAGTATATTTCCCCTATTACTCTATTATTCTACAATTACTACTCTACAATTTTCCCCAATACTCTACTGTTTCCCCTGTCTCTAATCTATATTAATGCCTGTCTCCCCTTGAAGACTGTAAATTCCATGTGGGCAGGGCACATCTCTACCAACTTTCCAATTTACCAACTACCAATTATTGTACTTCCCCAAGCATTTAGTTCAGTGCTCTGCACACAATAAACCGAAGCAGCATGGTCTAATGGACAGAGCCTAGGTCTAGGAGTTAAAAGGATATGGCTTCTAATCCCAGTTCTGCCGCATACCGGCTGTATGACCTGAGGGAAGTCACTTCACTTCTCTGGGCCTCGGTTCCCTCATCTGAAAAACGGGGATTAAGAATGTGAGCCCCACGGGGGACAGGAACTCTGTCCAGCAAGATTAGCTTGTATCCACCCCAGTGCTTCGTACAGTGCCCGACACTTAGTAGGTGCTTAGCAAATACCATAAAAACAGAAATAAACCCTCAGTAAATTCAATCGATTGGTTTGGAAGGCTGAGAAGCTGATGAGGGAGAGGGAGAGAGGCCAGTGAAGAAGGAGGAGAGATGAAGTTGTCTACGGAGGACAGGGAGGATAAGTCACTTATCTTCTCTATGCCTCTGTTACCTCATCTGTAAAATGGAGATTTGGACTGTGAGCCCCATGTGGGACAGGGACTGTGTCCAACCTGATTTTCTTGTATCCACCCCAGGGTTTAGTTCTGTGCCTGGCACATAATAAGCACTTCACAAACACCATAATTATTATTATTATTATAAGAGGCATAGGGGTAGTAAATGGCAGAGAGATCATTGTCTAGGACAGTTGTGGAAAGGGCAGGGTGTGGTCATTGGAGCTAGCAAGGGAATGTTAGAGGTGTTGGACCAAGAATGGAGAGGCCTAGTTTATCCTTCTAAGATGGCTGCCTTCACCCACCAGTACAGCCAGGGGAAAACCTAATAGGCTAGGGAGTCCAGAAGCTGAATTCTAGTTCTGGCTCAGCCAGTAGTCTGCTATAGAACTCACCTAACGGTTCCGGGCCTCAGAGACCTCAACTGTAAAATGGGAATGATGAAATATGTGCTTCCCTGTGTAGCAGTCACGTTGGACGCTTCACAGTCTTCACAGTTTGACTGGAACTCCTCCCCGTGAGAGTCATTCGGCTGGTGGGTCACGTGGGCCCATGGAGCGGACACCTGGGGCAGGGCTGCTACCCTGCCTCTGAGGCCAGGGTCTGAGTGATTCCGGTCCCACGGGAAGCCAGCACCGAACAGGGCCCAATATGTGGCCCGTCCCCCGGAAGGAATCCCACACGGAGTGGCAGAGAGCTTGTCCGGAATAGTCCGGCCTCACCGAGAGCCCATCACGCTCCGAGCCTCCAGGAGTCTCTGCTGTGGCAGACGTCCGGGAGCTGAGGGACGGGGTTGGTTGCAAGACAACAGAGCCCTGCGCCTGCTCGCCCCAGTCTGACCTGTTAACCTGGGCTGTGGAGTACAGGGATGGGAAAGGATTCACAGCGGGGCTGGAGGTGACAGAGATCTAGAGAAAATTCTGCTGTCTCATAACGTCTACACACATAAAACAGGTCTCGCCCCTCGGCGTCTCAATTGCTCTCCATCTTCCAGATCCCCGGGTGGGTGGCAGGAATAGACAGGGATTTATTAAGCACTTATTATGTGCCATGTACTACTACTATGCATTAAGTACTGAGGTAGATGAAAACCTATCAGATTGGAAACAGTCTTTCTTCTACATGGGGCTCACAGTCTTCATCCCCATTTTTCAGATGAGGAAAGTGAGGAACAGAGAAGTGAAGTGACTTGCCTAAGGTCGCAAAGTAGACAAGTGGCAGAGCCGGAATTAGAAGCCAGGTCCTTCTGACTCCCAGGTAGGGGCTCTATCGACTAGGCTGTTTCTTCTCTTTGTCTGTGAACAGGCTCAGCGTCCTCTGGATCTCCCCTGCCTTCAAGGAGCTGACAATCTAGTGCAGGGGGCTAGACCTTAAATGAATTACAGAGAAGGGATGGAAAAATATAAGACTAATGCACAAAAATGTTACAGGGCTGGAGGTGATGAGCATCGAAATCCTGAAGTGTTATACACTCAAGTGCATAGGAAACATGGAAGAGTGGGGCATTCAAATAGGGAAATAAGGTGGTAGCCTGGAAGACCTCCTGGAAGAAGTGTATTTTGAGTAGGGATTTGAAGATGGGGAGAGTGGTGGTCGTCTGTAGGATATGAAGTGGAAGGGAGGTCCAGGCCACAGGGAGGAGGTGGGCTAGGGGTCAGCCGTGAGACAGACGAGATCGAGGTACAGTGAGCAGGTTGATGTTTGAGGAGTGATATATATATATATATCACTATATATATATATATATATAGAAGCCTCTGATGGAAGCATATCCTTGAGCTTCTTGCTTTGTTTTCTTGACATCCTATCTCTATTAAATGTCCCATTCTTCACTCGTTTCACTTCCAAATTAATTGGAACTGTAGCTATGACTTGCTTCCAAAAAGAAAACTTTGGTGGTGATTAGTCCTATTGCTAAACATGGTGTTAATTTCCTAAGGCCAATTGGAGCTCTCTCCTAAATGTTTAGCTTTGACAAATAGTCTTTTTTATTATTTTGTCCATTTTTCTGCTAAATCTATACCCAGGAATTATCCTAGACAGGCAGTGATACATATGAAATTTAATCCAATTCAATTTTTTAGTGCAATGGTACAAGAATGATGACAGTTTACTAAAATAGTCTTAATTCTAGCTACTACACTCTCCATAATCCTAATCAGCATTTCGCATTTAGAAAATGGGAATTTTAATAACTGAAGTACACATTACCCTTCTATTAAAAGGGATCAATTACCACTTTTAACCAAGGCCTCATTATTTCCTAATCTACAGTCATTTTTGATATTTTTGATACATTTCACAAAAGTAATAATAATATTGGTGTTTGTTCAGGGCTTACTATGTGTCAGGCACTGTACTAACCGCTGGGGTAGATACAAGCAAACCAGGTTGGATGCAGTCCCTGTCCCACATCGGACTCACAGCCTCAATCCCCATTGTACAGATGAAGTAACTGAGTCACAGAGAAGTTAAGTGAGTTGTCCAAGATAACACAGCAAACGAGTGGTGGAGCCGGGGTGGGAAATCATGATCTTCCCAGGCTGTTGCTCTATCCACTATGCAGGCCGCTAGAGTACATCATGTACCTATAACTGAAAATTTAACATTTGTAATTATGGAGTGATATAGTTTCAGACAAGTATTGTTATTGGTTTTTGCCCAGTTGTAAATTGAAGGAGGTCTGTTTTCATTTGAGCTTAATCACTGTCTCAACTTTAGGTTCTGTTGTCTTGTACTCTCCCAAGGGCTTAGTACAGTGCTCTGCAAATAGTAAGTGCTCAATAAATACAATTGACTGATTTAGGTTCTTATGCTCTTGATACCTTTTGGTTCCACATTATTACATGGACATTGTTGTACTGGGTCTTCGTTTTCGGGCACTCATTAATATTTTGGTTTCTATCTTAGTATACTGCAGTGGCAATGCTCTTTTACTCAATACTTTTTGACTCTTGTGGTATTTATCCTCTTTGAAATGTCTTAAATGTCTCATTTCTTGTGCTAGATATGAAATGTACTTGCCAGAAAAGCCAAATACTTCATCGTTACCGTTACTCTTACTTCTCTTTTGTGATACTTGCTCACTTGTATTCCATTTTGATTAATTTTAACACCGTCACACAGTAAATTGAAATTCCCCTTGAGCTAAATTACATTTTTTTTCACTTTTGTATCTACATTATGAATTTTAATCAGTCTTTTTCAGTACTTCAATTCTGGGGACATGGAGTTCTCCTCAGAAATATAAAGCATTTGGATCAACGTGAAAAACCATCTTTTGACATTGTCCTTAAGTAATCTTGTGAAATGACTAATTTTTCAATGAATACCCAACTGTTACATCAACAATATTAAATAACTCTCTCTCTGCTGAGGGAGCCAAGTTATTTCAAAAAATCCCTTGACAAGCAATATTTGAAGATCAGGCAGAGATGGTCATATAGGGGTTTTATTGCTCATTGCAGAATATACTTTATATGAATGTCTGTTCCTCCAGAGACAAGAGGGAACTTCTGGATGTTTTCTTGAATCGGCCATCCTCTAGAACAGATACAGATCTTCTGAGTCTCAGACGTGGAACATCTACCTGAAAGTTAAATTTCAGTCATGAACACCAAGAGTGCCGCAGCTAGTGCCCAGTTGGAATATGACTGAATGACTGAACTCCAGAACAATGACAGTTGTCTTCTAAGCCGTAACTATGAGGAGAAAATTCATAGGAATTTCTTCATTCCATTGTTGAACTATTGTTCTACTTGATTCTACTGTCTCTCCCTCTAGAAAGTAAGCTTGTCCATAGTTACCAACTCTATCATATTGTACTCTCTTAAGTTGTTTATACAGGGCTCTTCACACAGTTAGTGCTCAATAAATATGATTCATTGATTCTTTATCTTATCTCTTTTCATATTTGTTCTCTAGGGACATTAGAGATATATAGGTCGCTTCCTTCAGGTGTCAACAAGAAAAAGGAAGGGACAAATGGGATTATTTTTCAGTGATATTTGCTAAGCACTGGTCTAAGCGCTGATATAGATATAAATCAATCAGGTCGGTTCCTGTCTTACATGAGGCCCACAGTCTAAGTAGGAAGAAAAACAGGTTTTGAATCCCCATTTTACAATTGAGCTACCTGAGTTGCAGAGAAGTGAAGTGACTTTACCAAGGTCACCTGGCAGACAGGTGGAGAGGGGGAGTTAAGAACTCAAGTCCTCTGACTCCCAGACCTGTGTTCTTTCCACCACGCCACGCTTCTTCCTGTTATCATATTATCACAGGATGCCACTTCTAGTTACAAGTGAGTAAGGACTGAATCTAGCTGAGAAACGAGTTGATTATTCAAGAACATTTATTCAGTACCTTAAATGACAACATGGGGACCAGTCCCTCTAGGCTGTAAGCTCGCTTTGGGCAGGAAACATGGCCGTTATATTATAATAATGAGGATATTTGTTAAGCACTTACTATGTGCCAAGCACTGTTCCCATCTGTACTCTCGCAAGCGTTTAGTTCAGTGCTCTAACATAGTAAGTGCTCAAAAACTGCAACTGATACTATATATATACAATTGTATATACTTACTATTACCAGACAGAATCCCTCTGGTCAGAGATACCCTTCACTGATATATATATATATATATATATATATATATATATATATATATATATATATATATATATACACATATATGTATATATATGTATATATATATATATAACTGGTCTAATAGAACACTAGGACAAAGACACTATGAATAATGCTACTGTTTTGGGGCACTTTGGATGGGATATATTTTTGGTAAATTAGAGTAGGTAGTAGTGTCCATCCAGGAAACAGACTCCAAATTCTAGTAGCAGGTGGGTTGAGAAGCAGCATGGAGTAGTGGATTGAGCACAGGCCTGGGAGTCAGAAGGTAGTGGGTTCTAATCCCAGCTCTGCTACTTGTCTGTTTACTGGTACAGACTAAGCCCAAAACACTCTGGACTGTCCTATATATACAAAAGACCCAGACAGAGAAGGGGGCTGCAGACCAGATGCAGAAGGGTGGTGCAACCAGACGGAGAAGGGAGATGCAGACCAGACAGAGAAGAGGGGGTGAAAACCAGACGGAGAAGGGGGTAGGGGGTGCAGAGCACACATTGAATGGGGTTGTAGACAGACAAGGGGGGCTGCAGAACCAGACAGAGAAGGGGGGCTGCAGAACCAGACAGAGAAGGGGTGCAGGCCAGATGCAGAAGGGTGGTGCAACCAGGCAGAGAAGGGGGGGTATAAACGGAGAAGAGAGGGTATAAACAGAGAAGAGGTTGAGGTCCAACCCTATCTGGTCTTATCCACCACAGTGCTTAGTACAGTGCCTGGCACATAGGAAGCGACTACAAAATACCGCAGTTATCATTATTAGACTGGGTGCCCCATGTGGGACAGAGACTGTATTTTGACCTGATGATCTTGTATCTAGCCCAGTGCTTAGAAAACGTGGTTGTAGACAGAGATGGAGAAGGGGGCGCAGACCAGATGGAAAAGGGGAGTGCAGATCAGATATAGAAGGGGGCGTAGACAGAGAGGGAGGGGGAAGGGTGCAAGGGGTGGGAAGGGTTTTGATTGGGATGAGTTGGCGGGGGCCTAGGCGGGGAGAGTGGGAAGAGGGGTGGCGATGGGAAAGGAGAACTAAGATGGGGAATTTATATCTACTTGTGTTTTGGGTTTAAGGATGTCACTATTGAGATTTTTATTGGGCTGCCTAAGTGTTACTAACAATTCCTTCCATACTGTGGGCATGTAAAGATGCTCACTTTCCCCCTTTTTGAATATTTATTAAGTGATTACTATGTGTCAGGCACTGTTCCAAGCACTGGGGTAGATACAAGATGGTCAGGTTGGACACAGTCCGTGTTCTACATGGGGCCTATAGCTTTAAACCCCAAGCTCAGCTGGCAACTGGCCTACCACGTTCAGTTAACAAAGACTGTGTGACCGTGTGCTATGGCACAGGGCTGAAACCTTAATGCCTGGAGGACAGCTCACTGACCTACCTCTTTGCAAATCTATAGCTGCAGAAAATAGGAAAGACTACTAAGAGGAGACCCTTTTATTAATGCCTCTCCATCCCTCCTTCCAGTCTACGACTTCACAGGTTTCTCTTTGACCTGCAGACAGACATTAACAGGGGATCCCATACAAGTTTATAGCTCTTTAATAATTGTTAGGATTCTATCTCCTTATCTCAGAGGAATTTACTTTTTTTTTTCTTGAAGCATGTGCCAAAGTAGTTAAGCTTGGGGCTATTTGGAAGATTATCTGTGTCTCTGCCTAATCAACAGAAGCAGCCTTGGGGACAGTGATGCTGAGTCGGATTCTCCAGATGTGTGCCCACGCTGGGAAGAGGTATATGGGTGTGCCTGTGGGCCATGCACCTGAAATAGATAAGTAGCAGCCCCTGATCCTTGGAGAAACAGTGTGGCATGATGGATAGAACATGGGCATGGGAGTCAAAAAGTCATAGGTTCTAATCCTGGATGTTCCACCTGTCTGCTGTGGGCCTTGGGCAAGTCACTTCACTTCTGTGGGCCTCAGTTACTTCATCTATAAAATGGGGATTAAGATTCTGAGACCTATGTGGGATGAGGACTGTGTCCAACCCAATTTGCTTTTATTCCTCCCAGCACTTAGTATAGTGCCTGGCACCTAGTAAGTGTTTAACAAAAACCACTATTATTATTATTATTACTTCGAGTGAAACAGCAATACGGAGGGCTGGCGGAATTTCTCGGTGCACGGATTGGGCTGCTGTCTACAGTTATCCCTGCCTTTCAATCAATCAGTCAATGGTATTCATTCATTCAGTCGTATTTATTGAGCGCTTACTGTTTGCAAAGCACTGTACTAAGTGCATATTTATTGAACACTTACTGTTTACAGAGCACTGTGCTAAGTCCTACAATTGAATGAGAACACAATACAATAACATTGATGGAAATTATCTCATACCTACAGTGAGCTTAAAGTCTTCCCGAAGTGAAGTAAAAGGTCATCGGTCTCCCCCTGCCCCCTTCATATTTTCAGTCTGGATAGCGCCATTATTATTAGTTTCTCTACCCTATAAAATCTTCATCCTCTCAACTAGGCTTCTCATAAAGCTCTCCCTGTGTCTGCAAGGCCTAGCTCTTTGCAGATTCAACTATCTCAAGCCACCACTATGACTCAAACCCTTGCTGCCTCATTTTCCCCCTGTTCTCTGTCTCACTATCCCTCTGTCATGTAAGAAGAAAATTTTGTTCTACTTGTTCTGGTCACTGTATTCTCAGACCCTTTCTGCCCTTGTAGTAGTAGTAGTAGTTAGACTGTTAGCTCCACGTGGGACAGGAACTGTGTCTGATCTGATTAACTTGTACCTATTCCAGCGCTTTGTGTCGAACATTATTTTACATAGTTACTATCTATGAAGAGCCTGGAAAAAGTCATGAAATGTGCTGAAGTAACAATTGCCACAAAAATCCAAATTGTCAACTCTATGGTGTTTCCAGTAACAATGAATGGATCTGAAACCTGGATAGTGAAAGTGAAAAAACGGGATAGAAAGAACATTGATTTTTTTAAAATGTCGTGTTGGAGAAGGCTTTTGCTATTGTCTTGGACTGCCCAAAAAAACAAACAAATGGATTTTGGAGCTAATTAGACCAAAGTGGTCTTTGAAAGGCTAAGTGACTCGACTTGGATTAGCATATTTTGGACACATAATCAGGAGGAATAATTCTCTGGAGAAAACGCTAATGCTAGGAAAAGTCCAGGGAAAACGTGGAAGAGGCAGACTGGCAGATAGATGAATAAGGACCATAACAACGATAAGTGGAAGAACTATTAGAATAGAAAATGATTGTAGATAGCCTGTCTGCCAGGAAAGCCATCTCCTACGATGGCTGTATGGTCCAGCTCTTTGTATCAATCAATCAATCAATCAATCGCATTTATTGAGTGCTTACTGTGTGCAGAGCACTGTACTAAGCGCTTGGGAAGTACAAGTTGGTGACATATAGAGATGGTGCCTACCCAACAGTGGGCTCACAGTCTAGAAGGAGGAAACAGAGAACAAAACAAAATATATTAACAAAATAAAATCAATAGAATAGATATGTACAAGTAAAATAAATAAATAAATAGAGTAACAAATACGTATAAACATATGCATATATACAGTTGCTGTGGGGAAGGGAAGGAGACAAGGCGGGGGGATGGAGAGGGGAAGGAGGGGGAGAGGAAAGAGGGGGCTCAGTCTGGGAAGGCCTTCTGAGAGCTCACTGTGTGCACAGCACTGGGCTGAGCGCTTGGGAGAGTACTAATAATAATAATAATCATCATCATCATCAATCGTATTTATTGAGCGCTTACTATATGCAGAGCACTGTACTAAGCGCTTGGGAAGTACAAATTGGCAACATATAGAGACAGTCCCTACCCAACAGTGGGCTCACAGTCTAAAAGGGGGAGACAGAGAACAAAACCAAACATACTAACAAAATAAAATAAATAG
This sequence comes from Tachyglossus aculeatus, assembly GCF_015852505.1. Classification (NCBI taxonomy): domain Eukaryota; kingdom Metazoa; phylum Chordata; class Mammalia; order Monotremata; family Tachyglossidae; genus Tachyglossus; species Tachyglossus aculeatus. The sequence continues at coordinate 909,168 of NW_024045100.1, read as the reverse complement.
AATAGATATGTACAAGTAGAATAAATAAATAAATAAATAGTGTAATAAATATGTAAAAACATATATACATATATACAGGTGCTGTGGGGAAGGGAAGGAGGTAAGATGGGGGGATGGAGAGGGGGACGAGGGGGAGAGGAAGGAAGGGGCTCAGTCTGGGAAGGCCTCCTGGAGGAGGTGACCTCTCAGTAGGGCCTTGAAGGGAGGAAGAAAGCTAGCTTGGCGGATGGGCAGAGGGAGGGCATTCCAGGCCCGGGGGATGACGTGGGCCGGGGGTCGATGGCGGGACAGGCGAGAACGAGGTACGGTGAGGAGATTAGCGGCGGAGGAGAGGAGGGTGCGGGGTGGGCTGTAGAAGGAGAGAAGGGAGGTGAGGTAGGAGGGGGCGAGGTGATGGAGAGCCTTGAAGCCCAGGGTGAGGAGTTTCTGCCTGATGCGCAGATTGATTGGTAGCCACTGGAGATTTTTGAGGAGGGGAGTAATATGCCCAGAGCGTTTCTGGACAAAGATAATCCGGGCAGCAGCATGAAGTATGGATTGAAGTGGAGAGAGACACGAGGATGGGAGATCAGAGAGAAGGCTGATGCAGTAGTCCAGACGGGATAGGATGAGAGCTTGAATGAGCAGGGTAGCGGTATGGATGGAGAGGAAAGGGCGGATCTTGGCAATGTTGTGGAGATGAGACCGGCAGGTTTTGGTGACGGCTTGGATGAGAGAGGTGAATGAGAGAGCGGAGTCGAGGATGACACCAATGTTGCGGGCTTGTGAGACGGGAAGGATGGTAGTGCCGTCAACAGAGATGGGAAAGTCAGGGAGAGGGCAAGGTTTGGGAGGTGTTGCCGTCTGCCTCCACGCGTCCGGCGCAGCGGGGAGACGGGCACTCGCAATGAAAGAACGCAGGCCAGGCGAGTCTCAAGGTGGACAAGGAGACAGTTTATTCAGCACACTGTGGAGGATTTTATACAGTGAGGAGCCTCAAGGGAGTCAGGGGACAGGCGGATGACTGCAAGCTTATCAGCAAGGCTGAAGTTATCAGCAAGATTGAGCTCATCAGCAAGACTGAGCTCATCACCAAGGCTAAGGTTATCGGCAAGGCTGAGCTCATGCCTAGATCTGCGCGTTCCCATTCTCAGAACAGCGTCAAGTTATTCATCTAGCAGTCTGACTTCCTTCATTGCTCCTTGTAAGTCTTCCTGTGAGCACAGAAGGCCAGGTGGCCTGGCTCACTACCTAGGCCCAGATGTTAGGTCTGCCACAAGTCCCCCTTTTTGTTTTTGAAACAATTGCAAAGCATGGAGTTGTGTAAGAAGCGGGCGAAGGAAAACAGATAACCATCGGGCAAGGCAGGGCAGGCAAAACAGGGCCAAGATCAACAAATAATATATGGGAGACTATGAAGCAACATTGAGAGCCAATTAAAAGGATTAACCGTCTCAAGGGCAGAAATGATTGGTGAAGCAATATTGGCAGGAATGGTCAAGGGAGGGGTATTTTGCATAGCATTGGAGAGTAAGGCAAGGTGTGACAAATCAAGGGAGACATTTGAAGAATGCCAGGCTCCTTGGAGCCGATTTCGGATCGCAGACCACGAAAATCCGGGAAATGTGGCATTATAATAATATGGGGTCACACAGATATGAGGGTAACGATAATCACAACATTGAAAAGAAAGTTGAGTGCGAGTAGCAAGGAGGGAGACATTGACAAGTGCCTCTTCTCCTGGTCCTTCCCATTGAATCGCATCCCCCTACAAGGTCAGAAGCATTAGTGAGAATATCTCCCACCGGGTCCTGCCACGTAACTGGCCGCACCCACGGAGGGTACGGAACAAAAGTCCAATAGTCCTCAGTAATCACAACAGTGGAGGAGGCGAGAATCAGGAAAACGATCATCATTTTTAGGAACTTTGCTGCTGATCCTCCAGAGGAAGGGTCGCGGAGTCTGTATCCTGGTTCTCTGTCAGCTCCTGAAGTATGCAGGGTGAGGGAGGGCGTGCTGTAGAAAGGACGCGGCGTATGTTCTTTGTAGGTATCCTGATCGGGCGGTCCTCAGTTTCTGGAAAGACACAAGCATACCCTCGGCCCCATGTTAATAAGGGATCTGGCCCGCGCCACTGTCGCGTGAGAGGGTCCTTCCATTTTACTCTTTCGGGGTGTTCTTTAGTGTCACTGCCACCCCATTTTTCAGCAGGGGTGAGACCTTTGTCATCCATAGTTAAAAAATTAAGGGTATATATAGCGGATTGTAATTGTCTATGGGGAGAGGTCAGTTCATCTCCCCCTTTTTGTTTTTCCAAAAAAGCTTTGAGCCAACGATGACGGTTTTCGACAATGGCTTGACCCGTGGGATTGTATGGAATACCCGTAACATGGCGAATAGCAAAAATATTACAGAAAGACCGGAACGCTTTAGAAGTGTATGCGGGGCCATTGTCGGTTTTCAATACCTGTGGAATTCCCATAAAGGCAAAAGCAAGAAACAAATGATCCATAACATCTTTGGCTGATTCACCAGTGTGAGCCGACGCAAAAGTAAATAATGTACAGGTATCAACAGTAACATGAATAAAAGCCAATCTGCCAAAGGGAGGGTAATGCGTGACGTCCATTTGCCACAGCTTTCTTGGTGCAAGACCACGGGGATTCATGGCTTCAGAGGCTGCGGGTAATGTAGTAACACAGGAGGTACAAGCTTTCACAATAGCCCGTGCGCTTTCCCGAGAAATGCCAAATTGACGGCGCAACATTCCTGCCCCTTGGTGGAAGCGCCGGTGGGCTTGCGAGGCTGCGGCTGTAGCATCTAAAGGGAGAAGAGCCGGAGCCAACAGTGGTGCAACAAAATTAATCGCCTTTGGTGCGCCAGCAATTTCCCTAGTAAGTAGGTCTGCACAAGCATTACCTTCAACCAGTGGTCCGGGGAGGGACGAATGCGCCCTAATATGAGAAATATAAAAACGATGAGAACGAGCACGAATCGTTGCTTGAAGTTCCTGGAACAAAGGAAAAATGGCTGCCTCGGAAAACCGGAGCGCAGCAGTCTCAATGTGAAGAGTAACAAAGCATGCATACCGGCTATCTGAGATAATATTAAGTGATTGAGGGAAATCGCGAAGGACTGACATCACAGCTACAAGTTCCGCGTGTTGAGCGGAATGGGACAGAATGGGGATAACGCGGGAAGTGTCCGGAGGACAGTAATAGGCGGCTTGGCCTTTCATTCCATCTGTAAAAACTGTGGTAGCCCCCGGTATTGGGTCCGGAACCGTGATGCAGGGGAATACCCATGCAAAAGGTGAGAAAACCTTTAATCGTGGAATATCTGGGAGACCAGTAACCCAAGCCCCGGTATGCATTGCCAAAAGGATCTGCCAATCGGGATCGTTGCCAAGAAGTGTGGCAAGTTGATCTGAAGTATATGGTTGGTATAATGCAGAGGGTCCGGTCCCAGAAAGGACGGTAATGCGCCGAATTAAACGACCCAATAACTGGGCTACCAAAGTCGGATATGGGGAAACAGAGCGGTGGGGCTGAGTGGGCAAATGCATCCACTCAACCAATTGTTGCTCTTGACATATAACCCCTGTAGGCATGACAGAGGTGGGAACGACAACGGCGGATAAGGGTATCCCTGGGGTGACACGGTCCACCGTAGCCTGAGCCAATTTTTTGACTACCTGCTCTAACTCCCGGGCGGCTTGTGGTGAAAGGGAGCGGGGGGAAGAGAGCTCCGGGGCTCCTAGCAAGGTAGCAAAAAGGTGAGATAATTGATCGGTGGGGATTCCAAGATAAGGGCGCACCCAGTTTAATTCCCCCAGTAATTTTTGGAAATCATTAAGGGTTTTTAATTTTGAAATATCCAAGGTAGGGGTCACAGGGGACACTGTCCGATCTGTCAAAATGTGTCCCAGATAGGTGATCGGGGGTTTTGTCTGGACTTTCTCGGGTGCAACCCGCAGCCCTCCAGATTCTAGAGCCGCCAGAAGAGCAGGCCGTAAGGCGTGTAGTTGGGCTGCGGTGGCGCAAGCACATAATATGTCATCCATATAGTGAATAATATATGCTTCAGGATGCTTGACGTGGAGCGGCGCTATCAGAAGCGCAACGTAAGTCTGGCACATTGTGGGGCTATTTTTCATTCCCTGGGGGAGGACCGTCCAATGATATCGCGTAGTAGGTTGAGTCCTGTTAGCCACAGGGACTGAAAACGCAAATCGAATACGATCGTCCGGGTGGAGCGGAATAGAGAAAAAACAATCCTGAATATCTACTACTAATATCGGCCAATTCCTAGGGATCATAGCCGGGTTCGGGAGCCCAGGTTGCAGCGCTCCCATCGGCTGCATTGTCTTATTGATTTCTCTGAGATCAGTCAACATCCTCCAGGCCCCCGAGCGCTTTTTTATCACAAAGACAGGGGAATTCCAAGGGCTATCGGAGGGTTCAATATGCCCCGCCGCTAACTGTTCCGCGACTATCACTTGTAAAGCAGCCAATTTCGGGGTTGGTAGTGGCCACTGCTCCACCCATACTGGTGTATCAGAAGCCCACGCTATTCGTTGGGCGGTTGGGCGGTTGACCCCGACATTTGCAGTGGCCGCGAAGGAAAAGGGCACAGTGAATTACATGGGTGACAATTGTCGGTCGTAATTACGGCCCCCATTTGTCCTAAAAGATCACGTCCCCATAAATTAATGGGGAGGCGATCTAACACATATGGTTGAATGTATCCTGATCGGCTACCAAGCTCCCAGTGTAGGTAAGCGGCACTTTGAGAGGGGAGGGTAACCTCTCCGATGCCTTCTAACGGGGCAGACCCGGTTTGCAGTGGCCATGCCGGGGGTCAATCCTTTCTTGTAAGGACCGAACGATCAGCCCCTGTGTCTACTAAACCAATAAACTCTCGCCCATTTAAATGGACCGTCAATCTCGGCCGGTCTTGACCAATGACAGCGGACCAATAAGCTCCTATGCCGGAGCTGCCAAAACCCTTTGACCCCCGCGGATCCTTGGTCCGAATGGAGCCTAAAGCGTAAAAAGGAAAGATCACCAATTGAGCAATGCATGAACATTCAGGAAGTTGCACAACCCGAAGACTGTATGCCAAAACAGCTAATTCCCCCAGATAGTCTTCATCCACCACTCCCGGCAAGACAATCAACCCCTTTTGGGCTAGTCCGCTACGGCCCAAGATGAGTCCCACAGTACCCTTTGGGAGAGGGCAAGCGACCCCCGTGGGGATTCGTTGAACCCCCATTTCAGGGGTTATAATCAAGTGTCCCACCACGGGGAGGTCGAGGCCAGCGGAGCCGCTAGTGGCTTGCTGCAATTCGCCGATGGTGGACAGTTGTCGGGAGAAGTCAGAGCCTGTTCCTTTGGAACAGCTGCGTGTTGCAGAGAGATTGCTGCCCCTATTGTTGTTGGGGCCTGGGGCCGGCCCCTGCGTCCGTTTCCCGGCACAGGGCTGCCATTATTTGAGAACACCGAGCGGCATTCAGAAGCCCAGTGGCGTCCTTTTTTGCATTTTGGGCATACTGAGGCTGGTAGCGGTCTGGAAAAGTTCTGTCGTGAGCTACGACAATCCTATGCCGTATGTCCGCTCTTTCCACAGCGAAAGCACGCCATGTCTGTCTTAGTTTGTCTTTGCATTGCTGCAGCCATTAGATTAGCATTGAAAGAGGCTGTCCCTACATCCTGACATCGGCGTACCATGTCAGTGATGGACAAGGTCCGTTTGCCCCCAGCTAAGGCACGCTTGCAGTCTTGGTTAGCATTGTCATAAGACTGCTGTCTTAATAAAATAACTCCCGCCGCATTATCACTGACGCTGCGCTGGATAGCCATCGTCAGGCGGCTGACAAATTGTTCAAATGGTTCTGACGGTCCTTGTAATATTTTTGTAAAACTGGAGTTTTGTTCTCCTTTCGCCGGGAGCTTTTGCCATGCAGCTTTCCCCGCTATCATTATTTGTTGATATGCTTGCAGAGTGTAAGTTAATTGATCGGCAGTGTCCGCAAAAGGCCCAGTCCCTGTAAGCATCTCGAAAGTGATTTGAACTGGAGGTTGGGCGCGATCATTGCGACGCGCTTGCTCCGCGCACAAATCAAAAAATTCTGCCTTCCAAAGCAAATAGTCTCCGCCATCCAGGACAGTCTTGGCTAAGGTTTGCCAATCATACGGGCAAAGGATTGAGGAAGCAATTCTTTCTATGAGTGCCAGCACATAAGGAGCCGTGGGTCCATATGTCGTAGCACCCTGTTTCACTTCTTTTAATAATTTGAAATTCAAGAGTTCGTGGGTACGTATTATCTGACCAGGATTACCAGGGTCAGATTGCTCCATCACAGGGAAACCCATCAACAGTTCAATAGGTATCTCCTCTCCCCCTTCCATAGCAGCCCCCATCGCTCGCTGCAGAGGTGTTTGTGCTGCTTTCGGGACCCATGAAGGGGGTGGTGGAGGGGGTGGTGCGGACGGAGCTGGCTCAGTGAAAGGATTCCACTTTCCTTTTGGCCATAGCTCAGGATTACAGTCTATCAATGCAGATTCAGGCGGGGGAGGCAAAGGGGGGTCCGGACAAATCATAGCTTCGTCCGGGCCGGAGGCCACATCTACCCCCGCCAACTTTTCCTTCAAGGGAATTTTGTGTTCAGGAGTAAGGCAAATCTTTAATACGTTCCATAAGGAGAACGCAGCGATAGGAAAAGCCTGGGGTCCTTCTTCTTGTAGTCTGGAACTCATCTGCCTTCCCACTATTTCCCATCGTTCTAAATCCACTATTCCTTCCTTTGGAAACCAAGGGCAGCATTTTTCCACGCATTCCAAAAATTGTTCAATCTGGGCAGTGGTGATAATCAACCCACGCTCCTTTACAATATCCTTAAGTAATTGGATATAATGATTCCGAGAACAGAATTGAATTTGTCCCATTTTCTTCCCTGCTGTAAGCCTGGTGTTTGAAAATGAAAGTAAACTTAAATGCCCTCACCTCTTCCGTTTCTTTGGTGAGTCACTGCGCAGTGATGAGTTGCTTCGTGAGGGTTGCGGTGCTGAGTCTGAGGGTCCAGGCTTCATGTCCCGGTCCCTGTTCGGGCGCCATTTGTTGCCGTCTGCCTCCACGCGCCCGGCACAGCGGGGAGACGGGCACTCGCAATGAAAGAACGCAGGCCAGGCGAGTCTCAAGGTGGACAAGGAGACTGTTTATTCAGCACACTGTGGAGGATTTTATACAGTGAGGAGCCTCAAGGGAGTCAGGGGACAGGCGGATGACTCCAAGCTTATCAGCAAGGCTGAAGTTATCAGCAAGATTGAGCTCATCAGCAAGACTGAGCTCATCACCAAGGCTAAGGTTATCAGCAAGGCTGAGCTCATGCCTAGAGGAAGGGAAGACAAGGAGTTCAGTCTTGGACATGTTGAGCTTTAGGTGGCGGGCAGACATCCAGATGGAGATGTCCTGAAGGCAGGAGGAGATGCGAGCCTGGAGAGAGGGGGAGAGAGCAGGGGCAGAGATGTAGATCTGGGTGTCATCAGCGTAGAGATGATAGCTGAAGCCGTGGGAGCGAATGAGGTCACCAAGGGAGTGCGTGTAGATTGAGAACAGAAGGGGACCAAGCACTGAACCTTGGGGAACCCCCACAGTAAGAGGATAGGAGGGGGAGGATGAGCCTGAAAAAGAGACTGAGAAAGAACGACCGGAGAGATAAGAGGAGAACCAGGAGAGGACGGAGTCTGTGAAGCCAAGGTCAGATAGCGTGTTGAGGAGAAGGGGGTGGTCCACAGTGTCAAAGGCAGCTGAGAGGTCGAGGAGGATTAGGACAGAGTATGAGCCGTTGGATTTGGCAAGCAGGAGGTCATTGGTGACCTTTGAGAGGGCAGTTTCCGTGGAATGTAGGGGACGGAAGCCAGACTGGAGGGGGTCGAGGAGAGAGTTGTTGTTGAGGAATTCTAGGCAGCGCGTGTAGACAACTCGTTCAAGGAGTTTGGAAAGGAATGGTAGGAGGTATATGGGGCGATAACTAGAAGGTGAGGTGGGGTCAAGAGAGGGTTTTTTTAGGATGGGAGAGACATGGGCATGTTTGAAGGCAGAGGGGAAGGAACCAGTGGAGAGTGAGCGGTTGAAGATGGAAGTTAAGGAGGGGAGAAGGGATGGAGCGAGAGATTTCATGAGATGAGAGGGAATGGGGTCAGAAGCACAGGTGGCCGGAGTAGCACTTGAGAGGAGGGAGGAGAGCTCCTCTGAGGATACTGCTGGGAAGGATGGGAGAGTAGCAGAGAGTGTTGAGAGCCGGGGGGTTGGAGAAGGGGGGGAAGAGACTTTGGGGAGGTCGGACCTGATGGATTTAATTTTGTTAATGAAGTAGGAGGCCAGATCGTTGGGGGTGAGGAAAGGAGGAGGGGGAGGAACCGGGGACCTGAGAAGGGAGTTGAACGTACGGAAGAGCTGGCGGGGGTGATGGGCATGGGTGTCAATAAGGGAGGAGAAATAGTTTTGTCTGGCAGAAGAGAGGGCTGAGTTAAGGCAGGAAAGGATAAACATGAAGTGAACGAGGTTGGCATGGTGTTTAGACTTTCGCCAACAGCGTTCGGCAGCTCGAGCATAAGAGCGAAGGAGGCGGACAGTGGCAGTGATCTAGGGCTGTGGGTTAGTGGTACGAGAGCGGCGAAGGGAAAGGGGAGCGAGTGAGTCTAGCTGAGTAGAAAGGGTAGAGTTGAGAGCAGTAATCTGATCATCAAGACTGGGTAGAGAGGAGAGGGCGGCGAGGTGGGGTGTGAGGCGCTCAGAAAGATGGGTGGGTTCAAGAGAGCAGAGATCTCTGTGAAGGAGTAGTACGGATTTACAGGGGAAACGAGTGTGAGTGAGGAGGCAGGTGAGAAGATTATGATCAGAGAGAGGGATTTCAGAGTTGGTGAGGGTGGACACAGTGCAGCGGTAGGAGATGATGAGGTCGAGGGTATGACCAAGTTGGTGAGTGGGTGAAGTGGGGTGGAGGAAGAGGTTGACAGCGTCAAGGAGAGATAGAAAGCGGGTGGCAGAGGAGTCGTTAGGGATATCCATGTGGATATTGAAGTCTCCGAGGATCAGAGTGGGCATGGAGAAGAAGAGAAGGAAGGTGAGGAAGGGGTCAAAGTCGCTAAAGAAGTTCGAAGTGGGGCCGGGAGGGCGGTAGATGATGGCTACAAGAATCTGGAGGGGGTGGTAGAGGCGAATAATGTGGGCTTCAAAGGAAGGGAAGGAAAGGGAAGGGGGAGGAGGGATAGTGCGAAAGCGACATTGGGGGGCGAGAAGGAAACCGACACCTCCTCCTTTTCCGGTGAGTCTGGGGGACTCACCGGAATAATAATGGCATTTATTAAGTGCTTACTATGTGCAAAGCACTGTTCCAAGCACTGGGGAGGTTACAAGGTCATCGGGTTTTCCCACGGGGGGGCTCACAGTCTTAATCCCCACTTTCCAGATGAGGTAACTGAAGCTCAGAGAAGTTAAGTGACTTGCCCAAAGTCACATAGCTGACAATTGGCGTAGCCGGGATTTGAAGCCATGACCTCTGACTCCAAAGCCCGGGCTTTTTCCACTGAGCCATGATAACAGAGTTGGTAGACACGCTCCCTGCCTGCCACAAGCTTAAGGGAGATGTTATCCAAGAAAGGGGAATTGCTGAACTGAGCTTTTTTGTGAGGAAAACCCTTCTCCTCCAAACCACTAACTTATCATTCACCTGTCAGAGCCTCCCTGTTGGATTCTCCAGAAAAACGTCTCCAGAGACCATAAAGATAAACCACGATTACGTCTTCATCATCTGACCGCCCTCGTCACTGAACGCCATATTTTTCGCCTCAGTACCACAATTATTCAGTCTTCCATTTGGGCCGCAACTTTTGGCCCACGTTTTAAAGCCACGTTGCCAACTTTTCAACTTAATTACCCTCGTCGCCCCTCCTGCGCCGATTTTTACATCGAGATTCGTGTTCTTGATGGGCACTCCGATTACAGCCCAAGAATCAAATGGGTTCCTACATGTGAATCCATCTTGCCTTCCCCTGAAAAGTCTCTAATAAGGGCCCCGTGATAAAAAAATAAAAACGCACAGATAATTAAATCGAACCCCAGGACATCCCTGAAGTACTCTAAACCGCCAAATCTTTGACTAAGCTGAATTTACTTCCCATCCAGAGGTTAGTTCTTTTCTTTTCAAAACTGAATGCACCAGTCTTTTCACTTCTGCTAAAAAAAACAACCTCCTCTGGATATGAAGTGCGTAACCAGGTAAACGGCCGGGCTGACCCATTTATATTTGGTTTATAGCTGACGTTAGCCTTAGATTAATCTCTAGAGCATTTCAGACCATCCCCCCACTTCGACAGCAAAGTCACCGACCCCTGAAAATAAGCATATACAAATATGAAAACGTACACAGTACTCAGGGGAGAAAAACTGAATGCCGAATTAAAGGGAAAAACGGGGAGTGGGAGGAGTACGAAGTAAATTTTTCTTATTTCAACTTAAAACCTGTTTTGAGGCCTGATGCTGTTGTAAAATAATTTATCCGCAGATAAGAGGGCAGCATAGTTTATGACAACAATCTACCTAAAAACTCATTAAAGTCCTTTCTCTTGGACTGACATGCATTATCAGCAGAGATTAATCTGATGAGTCTTTAGGTGAGCTCCATTTTTAAAAATGCAATAACAGAGGGCTTTGTTGTCATCTGACGAAAATCAATTAGAGGTAGGTAAGGCCACAAAAAAACCTGACATCACTCATCACCAGCCCCCCGGGCAGCTGAAATGATTTGTCTTCCAAGCTTGGGTGATCAGGAGCTGTAGTCATATCGTGAGGAAATTAATTTAGTTTCTATATTCCGGACCCACTTCCCTTGTTCTGGAGGACCTACACACAAATTACTTTTAATCAAGGTTGATATGTTATTAATACCAAGGAGGATCTTTGAAGAATCATTTTTTGGGGGGACTCGACTCTGGCATTTTTCATCGGGGCTCACACTTCTTTGGAGAGACAGAGGCCATCCTTCTCATTGTGATGTCTTATGACCATTACGTGGCCATCTGCAAACCGCTGCACTATTTGATCATCATGAACAGGCGGGTGTGTGTCCTACTGGGGGGGTGGTCTGGGTAGTTGGCTTCTTTCATTCAATAATTCAGATTCTCTTCCTATTCTGGCTGCCCTTCTGTGGTCCCAATGTCATTCATCATTTTCTCTGTAACATGTACCCTGTGTTGGAACTCACCTTCACAGACACCCACATCGTGGGCCTGTCAGTGGCTGCCAACGGTGCCCTGATCTGCACTCTCTGTTTCCTCATGTTGGTCATCTCCTACGTGGTCATCTTGAACTCCCTAAAAAGTTATGGTTCAGAGGGAAGGCGCAAAGCCCTCTCCACCTGTGGCTCTCACATCATGGTCGTCATGCTGTTCTTCATTCCCTGTACCTTCACCTACAAGAGGCATGTCTCCACCTTCCCCATGGATAAAGCAGTGGCCATATTCTATGTTTTCATTACTCCCATGTTAAACAGCTTGATCTACGCCATGAGAAATGTAGAGGTGAAAAATGTCATGAGGAAGTTATGGAGCCAAATAATGACTTCAGGAGAGCAGTGAATCACTTTCTGAGAATTATGTTGTTCTTTTTTTTTAGTGGGAGAAGGAAGGAGCCAGCGGGTTCTTGAGATGCTTTAAGAGAAATCACTGTGGCTTAATCTCTTTAAGTCTTCCCTCTCATTATACACATTGTTTAAAAGACTGCTTTCAGTATATTCTAGGGGTAATTGGAATCCTCTTAAGCGAAGAATAGAAAGGAAAACAGATAATTTTGGTAAGTGGAAAAGCACTCAAGATTATCTACTCAATAATTGAAATCAATGTGTCCAGGATGACATAGTATTGACTTTATCCATGAAGGAGAAGAGAGAGTTTCATTGGGATTTGGATAGACTTGACACAGCAGAGCCAGCATTCTGTGATGAAGGAGGAGGAAGGGAAACCTTAGGGATCACCTTGACCTGGGAAAATCAGTAAGAATAGCCCAAGCCGTGGGCCCTGCATCAGCTTTTTAATCACCAAACTAGCCACCCACCCTCTTTCAGATGAGACAAAACCGGTCTTTAATATACTCCAACACAAACATAGCTCCTGATGGACAATATTACTCTTTGACAGTGAAACCTGAAAACTATTCAGATTATTGTTGCTATACACGATGTAGAATGCTTATCTGACCAACGGTAAACACAATAATAATAATTAGAAGAATAATGAAAATAATGAAAACTGTCGTATTTATTAAGTACTTACTATGTGCCAAGTGCTATACTGAGCCCTGGAGTAGACACAAGATAACCTGGATGGACAGTTTCAGTCCCATATAGGGCTCACAGTCCAATTAGGAGGGAGAACAGGTATTTAACCCACATTTTTCAGTTGAGGAAACTGAGGCACCATGAAGTTAAGCAACTTGCCCAAGGTTACACAGCAAACAAGTGGCAGGATTAGAACTCATGTCGTCTGACTCCTTGGCCTGTGTTCTTTCTACTAGGCCATGTTACTTCTCCAAATCCAATCCAAATTTAGTTTAGCAATCTCATAAGGTACCAGAAATGTTAGTGAATTTGTCCAGATGGTTTGCTGTCCATCTTCTGGAGAATTCAAAAACCTGCAAGAGGCTTAATGGTGACCTTCTGTAGCCCTATCAGAGCAAGGGATACTGTGTGTCACTACCAACGACACCATCACTTATTTTTTATGTGAAATACTACCTTGGGAAGTATCTCAAATCTTATATACTCTATTACTTGGTCTCATCTGTAATTTAAATTGTAAGCTCGTTGAGGGCGGGGATCATGTATTATTTTCATTTTATATGACAAGCATCACGCATGACCTAGTGGAAAGAGCAGTGGTCTGGGAGTCAGGCGACCAGAGGTTTAAACTCTTCTTCCACTTACTGTGTTACCTTGGGCAAGTTATTATTTTTTGTCGTATTTATTAAGCACTTACTATGTGCCAAGCACTGTACTAAGCACTGGGGGGTTACAAGATTATAATAATTATGGTATTTGTTAAGTGATTACTATGTGCCAGGCACTGTACTAAGCTCTGGGCACTATACTGTGCACTGGACTCAGTCCACGCCCCACATCGGGCTCATAGTCTAAGTAGGAGGGGGTAGGATTTGATCCCATTTTACAAATGGGGTAACTGAGGTATAGAGAAGTTCAATGACTTCTCCAAGGTTATGCAGCAGAGAAGTAGCAGAGCAGGATTAAAACCCAGTTCATCTGACTCCCAGGCCCGAGCTCTTTCATCTGGGCCATGTTGCTTCCCACTTAATTTCTCTGTACTTCAGTTTCCTCTTCTGTAAAAATGGGGAAAAAAGCCCTGTCCTCCTTCTCTCTTAGACTTGGAGCCCCATGTGGGACTGGAATTGTGTCTGATCTGCTTACACTGTGGTAATGTAAAGCAGAAGCTCCGTACCATTGGCTTTAAAGCACACGATCACCTTACCCCCTTCTTACCTCATTTTGCCACTCTCCTACTAAACCCCAATGCACACACTTGGCTCCTTTAATGTCAACCTTCTCTTTCCATCTCGATCTCGCCTATCTCTCCACCAACGCCTCACCCATGTCCTCGCCAAGGCAAGCCACTTAACTTCTCTGTGCCTCATTTACCTCATCTGTAAAATGGGTATTAAGATTGTGAGCCCCACGGGGGACAACCTGATTACCTTGTATCTACCCCGGCACTTAGGACAGTACTTGGTACAAAGGAAGTGCTTAACAAATGCCATCATTATCATCATCATGTCCTAACTCTGGCCAAGAATGCCTTTCCTTTTCCTATCCAACAGACATTTACTCTCCCCACTGTAAAATCCTTATTGAAGGCACATCTCCTCCAAGAGGCTTTCCCTGACTAAACTCTCATTTCCCTCTTGACTTCCTCCCCTCATTCATCTCCTGACCTAGCCCACAGCACTTTTGTACAAAACCACAATTTATCTATTTATATTAATGTCTGTCTCCCCCTCTGGGCTGTATGCTCAGTGTTCACAGGGAATGTGTCTGTTATATTGTTGTATTCTCCACCCCTGTTCCCTCTCCCTCCCTCCAGGCTCGTATCTCCTCCTGCCTTCAGGACATCTCCATCTGAATGTCTGCACGCCATCTAAAACTCAGCATGCCCAAGACTGAGCTCCTTATCTTCCCTCCCAAACCCTGTCCTCTCCCTGACTTTCCTGTCACTGTAGACAGCACTACCACCCTTCCTGTCTCACAAGCCGGCAACCTTGATGTTATCTTTGACTCTGGCCTCTAATTCACCCCACACATCCAATCAATCACCGGAACCTGCCGGTCTCACCTCCACAACATCGCCAAAATCCGCCCTTTCCTCTCCATCCAACCGCTCCCTTGCTAATTCAAACTCTCATCCTATCCCAACTGGATTACAGCATCAACCTCCTTTCTGGTCTCCCATCCTCCTGTCTCTCCCTACTTCAGTCTATACTTCACTCTGCTGCCAGACTTTCTTTGTTCAGAATCTCTCAGGGCATGTCACTCCCCTCCTCAAAAATCTCCAGTGGTTGCCTGTTAACCTTTGATTCAAGCAAAAGCTCCTCACTCTTGGCTTCAAGGCTCTCCATCACCTCACCCCCTCCTACCTCATCCCCCTTCTCTCCTTCTACAACCCAGCCTGCACATACGTTTCCCCAGCTGCTAATCTCCTCACTGCCTCGTTCTCTCCTGTCCCTCCATTGACCCTTGACCCATGTCCTTCCTGTGTCCTGGAATGACATTCCTCCACACATCCGCCAAACTAGCTATCTTTGTTTCTGTCTTCAAAGCCGTACTGAGAGCTCACCTCCTCCAGAAGGCCTTTCCATACTGAGCCTCTCTTTTTTCCTCTCCTCCTCCTTGTCACCTCCCTATCGCCCTCTCCCTCCCTCTGCCCTACTCCTTTCCCGTCCCCACATCACTTGTATATATTTGGACATACTTATTACTCTATTCATTTTATTCGTACATATTTACTATGTTTATTTATTATGATGTGTATATAGCTATAACTCTATTCATTCTGATGGTATTGACACCTGTCGACTTGTTTTGTTTTTTTGTCTGTCTCTCCCTTCTAGACTGTGAACCCGTAGTTGGGTAGGGACCATCTCTATATGTTGCCGATTTGTACGTCCCAAACACTTAGTACAGTGCTCTGCACACAGTAAGCACTCAAGACATACGATTGCATTAATGAATGAATGAATGTGTTGGTGTTGTACTCTCCCAAGCACATAGTACAGGGCCCTCAATACAGTTAGTGCTTAATAAATACTACTGATGGGTTGACTGATTTATTGCATCTACTCCAGTTTTTAGTATAATGCTTGTCACCCTAGTAAGTATTATTTTTTATAATTATTTTACCATCCCAAGTGCTTAGTACAGTGTTGTATCACATATCTATGACACCTATGTATATATATCCTTATACTCAGTTGCTTCCCTTACCTGTAATTCACTTTAATGTTTGTCTCCCCCACTCTATTGCAAGCTTCTTGAGGGCAGGGATCATGTCAACCAACTGTATTGCACTGTCCAATGTGCTTATCGCAGTGTGCTTTCCTCAGTAAATGCTCAATATATATGATTGATTGGTTGCTCTGTATACAGCAGACACTCAAGAAATGCTATTGATGAATTGATTGAAGAAATACTGGGCTTCACTGCTATGAAGATATCAAAGCTATTCCTTCGGTTTCCTCTAGACTGTGAACTTGTTATGGGCAGGGAATGTGTCTGTTGTATTGTACTCTCCTAAACGCTTAGTCCAGTGTTTTGCACACAGTAAGTGCTCAATAAATACCATTGAATGAAGTGGTGAAAGTTCAGCTGCTGTTGCTTTATCGGGGCAAGTTTAGTGCACCTTCAAACACCTAGTTAGGAAATATGAAATATTTTGCCCAATCAGAACTCCTGTAGGAGGTAACAGGCCGAAATCGGGAACGTGTCCACTAGCCAAATAGCTTGTTGCTTATTTCATGTCTTCTGGGCCTATGGATGCATTCATCCTTGTAGAATCTCTGCAGGCGTTACACACCATAGCAGGATGGCATAGAAGATAGCAAATTCCCTGGGCACTGAGAAGCTCCTTAGTGAATTCAGCCAGTGGAGAAATAGCACTGTGAGAATTATGACGCTCTATTGTTGTTGCTGTTCAGAATGGATTAAGGCCATTCATATAATGGCATTCACCTCCTCATGAACATTTTCCGTACGTGCTCTTCAAGGAAACAGAAGTGAAACTTCCCAAGGTCAGTTGAAATCCTCCAAATGAGGATATGAATGTTTGTTCCAAGTAAAATCCAATTTAATCATTTTTTTTTGGCAAACCCTCTTTAGAAGGAAGATTTGGTACCATTAGAGATACGGTCTTCATCAGACCCTTGTTTATGGAGTTGCCCTAGAGGTGAAAATAATTTTCTGAAAACTTCTCAGGATTGGAAGAAAGGCCTTCTAAAACTGGAGATTGAAAATCTCCTTTTCTGCTGTTTATGGTCTCCCAGAGCTATGGATGAGAGGCATTCCCTAAATCATCACCATGGCACAAAAAGGTATTAGGTAAAATGTAAACGTTTTTCCTATATTAGGCCTGATAGCATGGTCTCCAAGACAAAACCAAGAATTGAGGCCACAGGAAAGATTTATAGGTTAAGAAAGAATTATTAAAATAGTTCTTCCTAAATAGGGTGTAGCCTGCCCTTCCATTTGCAAGAAATTTTGTGTTTATCTATCAAAAGTATTTTGCCACCTAACCTACACAAAGCTAGAGGAATAACATCCCCATCTTTGGAAGTAGCAAGGATACGTTTTTGTAGTTTGACTTGCCTTTTGAGTTTTAGTCTTCCAAATAATATGTCACATGTTTCTCTTCCCATTGAAACTAATTGAACAAAAACTGCTGAATATGTGTTTAGTGGTGTATGGCTGTTTAAAATATGTTGATATGAATATTTGTGTTCTCAGCCTCTTTGTGAAGTCACAACTGCAAAACTTCATGGTTGTCATGGCAGGTCTCAGGGAAATTAAAAATTGAGCTCAAGTATATTGATGGAGCTTTTTAGTAATAGACTGCAAGTTACACTGTATGAGAAAATTTTTCAGGTACGTTATGGACAATTCATATGTTTGTTGAATCTAACAAAGACATTCTTCACTCTTCTGTAAGATCACTGTGGGAAGGGTGTGTGTCACCTGCTTGTTATGTACTTTATAAGATTTTGAACAGGAAAGCTGAGTGTCCTAGGAGAAAGAGCACTGTTCCAGGAGTCAGAAGGCCTGGGTTCTAATCCCAACTTCATAACTTACCTTCTGTGTGACTTTGGACAAGTCACCTAACTTCTCTGTGCATCAGTTATCTCATCTGTAAAATGGGAATTAAGACAGTGAGCCCTGTATGGGACAGGGACTGTGTCCAATCCAATTATCTTTTATCTATCCCAGTACGTAGTACACAGCCTGACACATGGTAAGTGCTTAACAAATTCCATAAAATACATAAAACCCCAAACAGGGCAATACACCCACGCTATTAGTGCTGCATTATCACTATTTTGTTCACTTGCAAAATGAATGAACAATGAAAATGAACAAAAATATATGAAAAGTTTAAAAATTAAGTTTGGCAAGGACTGTATGTTCTAAAACATTTAGACAGTATCAGCATTCAGGAATTGTTTAATGACAATACTAGAGCAACGTAGCAAGGAATATTTGTACCTCAGATACAACTATTTCATTTGTCATATTTATAATCCAATCAATCATATTTATTGAGTGCTTTCTGTGTCCTGTCACTATACTAAGCATTTGGGAGACTACAATATAACAGAATTGGTAGACAAGTTCCCTGTCCATAAGGCACAGACAGTCAAATAGCATTGTAGATAATCTGGTTGAAAGTCAAAGCTTCATGCATTACCTTGTGGAAATTTTTTCTTGCTCTTGGCCAGAGACAGGAAAGCTTATAGTCTTGACTGAGCTGGCTATCTGAAAGTGAATTCAATGATGTAGCAAGGACATTGCACTAGGTTCCAGCTTAAATCTGGTTTTTATTTGCCCTCTAATTCCAGTTCAGCCATTGAGTTGCTGTTGTACCTCACTAGAAGCAGTGTCGCTCAGTGGAAAGAGCATGGGCTCGGTAGTCAGAGGTCATGGGTTCAAACCTGGCCCTGCCACTTGTCAGCTGTGTGACTTTGGGCAAGCCACTTCACTTCTCTGTGCCTCAGTTACCTCATCTGTAAAATGGAGATTGACTGTGAGCCCGACATGGGACAATCTGATCACCTTCTATCCTCCCCAGCACTAGAACAGTGTTTTGCACATAGTAAGTGTTTAACAAATGTCATCATCATTATTAAGCCTCATTTTCCCCTTTGTAAATTGAAGAAGCTAAATAGAGTTCCATCTAAATCACACAGAGTTTGCAGGGAATAAACGAGATAATAGAAATGGAACCTTTGAAGTCCTACAAAGAGCGGCTCCGCTTGTATCTAAGACTTCCTCATTTGTAATTTTCATTATATTTGCAGGCAAAATGGCTCTCACTTTGGAGCTGACCGCCTCCAAAGGAAGAAATGGAATATAGAAACAACGTGATTGAATTCATTCTCCAGGGACTTTCCCAGAATCTGGAGGTGCAGAAAGTGTTATCTGTAGTTCTTTCTCATCATCTACATAGTGACTATAGTGGGGAACCTGCTCATTTTGGTAACAGTAAAAGCTAGCCAAAACCTACGCTCCCCCATGTACTTTTTCAATACCTACTTGTCCTTCATGGATGCCTTTTACTTTACTGCCACGGGCCCCAAGATGATTGTAGATTTACTCTATGAGAAGAAAGCCATCTCCTTCATAGGCTGTATGACCCAGCTCTTTGTGAAACACTTATTTGCAGGTGCCGAGGTCTTTGCTCTGGTGGTCATGTCTCATGACTACTACATGGCTATTTGTAAACCTCTGCATTATATAACTACCATAAATCGGCGGACTTGTGGGCTGATGGGGGCGTTGACTTGGGTAGGAGGCCTTTGGCACTCAATGGCTCAACTTCTTTTATGTTCTGGTTGTCTTTCTGTGGCCCCAATGTCATCGTCCACTTTATCTGTGACAGGTACCCCCTGTTCATTCATTCATTCATTCATTGAATCGTATTTATTGAGCACTTACTTTGTGCAGAGCACTGTACTAGGCGCTTGGGAAGTACAAGTTGGCAACATATAGAGACGGTCCCTACCCAACAACGGGGTTACAGTCTAGAAGGGGGAGACAGACAACAAAACAAAACATGTGGACAGGTGTCAAGTCATCAGAATAAATAGAAATAAAGCTAGATGCACATCATTAACAAAATAAATAGAATAGTAACTACGTACAAGTAAAATAAATAGAATAATAAATCTGTACAAACATATATACAGGTGCTGTGGGGAGGGGAAGGAGGTAGGGCGTTGGAACTCACCTTTACCAATACCTATGTCATTGGCCTATCAGTGGCTGCCAATTGGACGGCCATCTGTGTGATCATCTTTCTCTTGCTATTCCTCTCCTGTGCAGTTATCACAGGAGCCTTCTCGATCTGCAGCTCCCATATCACTGTGGTGGTCTTATTTTTTATCCCTGCATTTTCATGTGCATGAGGCCTGTATGCACCTGCTCCATAGAAAAATCAGTGACTGCATTCTGTACTATTATCACCCCCGTGCTGGATCCCTTAATCAACACTCTGAGAAATACAGAGGTAAAAAAATGCTATGAAGAAGTTCTGGAGAAGGAAAGCCACTTTAAATTGACATAATAATAATAGTATTTGTTAAGCACTTGCTATGTGCAAGGCACTGTACTAGGCACTGGGATGGATATAAGCAAATGAGTTTGTGAAGAACCCAGAGTGAAAATAAGTTTATTCATACAGAGGACAAAAGGAGCAACAGAATCATTCATTCAATTGCATTTATTGAACGCTTACTGTGTGCAGAGCACTGTACTAAGCACTTGGGAAGTACAATTCAGCAACAGAGACAATCCCTGCCCACAATGGGGTTACAGTCTAAAAGGGAGGAGACAGACATCAAAACAAGTAAATAGGCATCGGTTCCAACATTATAAATAGAGTTATAGATGTATACACATCATTAATAAAAATAAATAGGATTATATTCATAAATATGTACATATATACACAAGTGCTGTCGGGCGGGGAGGGGGATAGAGCAAAGGGAGCGAGTCAGGGCAATAGTGAGGGGAGAGGGGGCAGAGGAAGAGGGGGGCTTAGTCTGGAAAGACTTCTAATGCTTATTCTGTGTTCCAAGGGCACCTGAGCAAAGTGCAGATGTTTTTGATTTTGTAGCAATTTCTTCTGTTCATGCATCTCACCACCTGTCAATTCTGTTCCTGAATTTGGTTTGCAAGTCACAGCACAGATTTCTGAAAGCTTTATTCTTGTTTGAGTTCTCAGATGCTGCAAGATGCTGTTAGCACCATCGATATCTCATACCAAGCTACACATAGCTCTTTAATTTCTGGATCATTTGTTTCACACCACTCTTGATGACTTCTCCTGGCTGTTGCCTGCGACAGCTTCACCGAGTTATTTCCAGTAACTGTGTTTGTTGGTGTTTGTGGTTTGATTTATTTTTTCAGGAGGGTTCCCAGTAGGATTCCTAGCTAGAACCTCCTAGAGTTCCTGGCTGCTTTCTTCTTCCTCTTGGAGTTCAGTGGTTTGGAGACCAGTTTTCGGTCAGTGTGAGTGTTGAGCATATGCGTCGATGGTCCATCCAATGTTCTTCACCCTACGTGTTGGTTCCTGTCTGGACATCTCTGATGTCCCTCTCCTGCAGTATAATGGAGAAGGTACCAAGTGGCCTACAGGAATCTGGCCATGAAGGTGAATTGTTTCTGAATATATCTGAAGAAGAGACATTTCTCTGTGGATTCAAGAAAGTTTCTTGTTTTTCATAGACTCAGAGGAGTGGAAAGGATCTCAGAGAGTACAACTTGGGCAAGTCTCTTCTAGGTGTCTCGGATTTCTCAGCTGGAGAATCAATATTCATTCATTCAATTTTATTTATTGAGCGCTTACTTTTGCGGAGCACTGTACTAAACACTTGGGAAGTACAAATAGGCAACAAATAGAGGTGGTTCCTACTCAACAATGGGCTCACAGTCTAGAAGGGGGAGACACACAAAAAAAAAAACAAAACAAGCAGACACGTCTCAATACCATCAGAATAAATAGAATTATAGGTATATACACGTAATTAATAATTTAAAGAGTAATACGTATGTACAAATATGCACATATATGTGCTGTGGGGAGGGGAAAGGGGTAGGGTAGAGGGAGGGAGGAGTGCAATGAGGAGGGGAGGAGGAGTAGAAGAAAAAGTAGGGGCTGAGTTTGGGAAGGCCTCCTGGAGGAGGTGCGTTCTCAGTAGTGCTTTGAAGGGAAGAAGAGAGATAGTTTGGTAGATGTGTGGAGGGAGGGCATTCCAGGGCAGAGGTAGGACGTGGGCCAGGGGTCAATGGCGGGACAGGCAAGAATGAGGCACAGTGAGGAGGTTGGCGGCCGAGGAGCGGAGTTTACAGGCTGGGCTGTAGAAAGAGAGAAGGGAAGTGAGGTAGGAGGGGAGGAGGAGATGGAGAGCTTTGAAGCTGAGAATGAGAAGTTTTTGTTTGAGTGAAATGTTAATAGGCAAACACAGGAGATTTTTGAGGAGAGGAGTGGCATACCCAGGGGGTTTCTTTACAAAAGATAATCTGGGCAGCAGAGTGAAGTATAGAATTAAGTGGGGACAGACAGGAAGATGGGAGATCAGAAAGGAGGCTGGTGCAGTAATCCAGTCAGGATAGGAAGAGAGATTGGACCAGCACTGTAGCGGTTTGGATGGAGAGGAAAGAGCGGATCTTGGCGATGTTGCGGAGGTGAGACCGGCAGGTTTTGGTGATGGATTGGATGTGTGGGGTGAATGAGAGAGCAGAGTCAAGGATGACACCAAGGTTGCGGGCTAGTGAGATAGAAAGGATGGTGGTGCCATCTACAGTGACAGGAAAGTCAGGGAGAAGACAGAGTTTGGGAGGGAAGATAAGGAGCTCAGTCTTGGGCATGTTGAATTTGAGATGGCGGGCAGACATCCAAATGGAGATGTCCTGAAGGCAGGAGGAGATACGAGCCTGGAGGGAGGGAGAGAGAACATAAGTGGAGATATAGATTTGGGTGTCATCAGCCTAGAGATGATATTTGAAGCCGTGGGAGCGAATGAGTTCACCAAAGGAGTGAGAATAGATGGAGAACAGAAGGGGATCAAGAACTGACCCTTGAGGAACCCCTACAGAAAGGGGATGGGAGGGGAGGAGGAGCCCGCGAAGGAGACGGAGAATGAATGGCTAGAGAGATAAGAGGAGAACCAGGAGAGGACAGAGTCTGTGAAGCCAAGGTTAGATAGTGTGTTGAGGAGAATGGGGTGATCAACATTTTCAAAGGCAGCTGAGAGATCGAGGAGGATTAGGATCGAGTAAGAGCCATTGGACGTGGCGAGAAGGGGGTCATTGGTGACCTTTGAGCGGGCAGTTATGGTGGAGTGAAGGGTGCGGAAGCCAGATTGCTGGGGGTCCAGGATTCAGCCCCATATGGGATATAGACTGTGTCCGACTGATTAATTTATATCTACCTCAGCCCTTAGAGCAGTGCCTGACACATTCATTCATTCATTCATTCAATTGTACTTACTGAGCACTTTCTTTGTGCAAAGCACTGTACTAAGCACTTGGGAGAGTACAATAGTAAGAATATAGTAAGTACTTAACAAATATCATAAAAATATCATCTTTCCCCATGCCTATGTACATGACCAAAATAAACTGGGGATAATATTAATAATAATGACGGTATTTGTTAAGTGCCTACTATGTGTAAAGCACTGTTCTAAGCACTGAAGGACTTCTTAGACGCCCGGGACTCCGTTCCCGAGAGGCCCACCCGCCCGCCCGCAATCACACCGCGCGGCCTTGCTGCTCCCGGAGGGATCCTCTCCTCAGAGCGCCGCCATAGATGTCCGGGACTCCATTCCCGAGAGGCCCGCCCGCCCGCCCGCCATCACACCGCGTGGCCCCCGCTGCTCCCGGAAGGATCCTCTCTCAGAGCGCCGCCATAGACGCCCGGGACTCCGTTCCCGAGAGGCCCGCCCGCCATAACACCGCATGGCCCGCGCTGCTCCCGGAAGGATCCTCTCCTCAGAGCGCCGCCATAGACGCCCGGGGCTCCGTTCCCGTGAGACCCGTCCGCCCGCCATCACACCGAGCGCCCTTGCTGCTCCCGGAAGGATCCTCTCTTCAGAACGCCGCCATAGACGCCCGGGACTCCGTTCCCGAGAGGCCCTCCCGCCCGCCCGCCATCACTCCGAGTGGCCCCCGCTGCTCCCGGAAGGCTCCCCTTCTCAGAGCGCCCCCATAGACGCCCCCGGCTTCCACCCCGCCCAGCCCACTTAAGCGACCTTCCTTACAGTGCCCCCCATTCCCCCCCTTCCCGGTCCGGTCCTGACTAACTCTCCCCCCTGCCCCCTACCCCGGGAAAAAGGCCCTTGTTAGCACCATGTTACATTAACGACAACCTCATTCGCACCTACTCAGCCCTCCCATGCTAGTTGACTGTTCGCTCCTCTCCCCAGGTATCTCTGTTCCCTGACCCCCCTTAACAGGCCCACCCTACTCCAGCACATAATAGTTTGTATCTGCTCTCTGTGAAGCCCTCTCCTCTGCCAGACAAAACTATTTCTCCTCCCTTATTGACACCTATGCCCATCACCCCCGCCAGCTCTTCCGTACATTCAACTCCCTTCTCAGGCCCCCGGTTCCTCCCCCTCCTCCTTCCCTCACCCGCAACGATCTGGCCTCCTACTTCATTGACAAAATTAAATCCATCAGGTCCGACCTCACCAAAGTCACTTCCCCCCCTTCTCCAACCCCCCGGCTCTCAACACTCTCTGCGACTCTCCCATCCTTCCCAGCAGTATCCTCAGAGGAGCTCTTCTCCCTCCTCTCAAGTGCTATTCCGGCCACCTGTGCTTCTGACCCCATTCCCTCTCATCTCATGAAATCTCTCGCTCCATCCCTTCTCCCCTCCTTAACTTCCATCTTCAACCGCTCACTTTCCACTGGTTCCTTCCCCTCTGCCTTCAAACATGCCCATGTCTCTCCCATCCTAAAAAAACCCTCTCTTGACCCCACCTCACCTTCTAGTTATCGCCCCATATCCCTCCTACCATTCCTTTCCAAACTCCTTGAACGAGTTGTCTACACGCGCTGCCTAGAATTCCCCAGCAACAACTCTCTCCTCGACCCCCTCCAGTCTGGCTTCCGTCCCCTACATTCCACGGAAACTGCCCTCTCAAAGGTCACCAATGACCTCCTGCTTGCCAAATCCAACGGCTCATACTCTGTCCTAATCCTCCTCGACCTCTCAGCTGCCTTTGACACTGTGGACCACCCCCTTCTCCTCAACACGCTATCTGACCTTGGCTTCACAGACTCCGTCCTCTCCTGGTTCTCCTCTTATCTCTCCGGTCGTTCATTCTCTGTCTCTTTTGCAGGCTCCTCCTCCCCCTCCCATCCTATTACTGTGAGGGTTCCCCAAGGTTCAGTGCTTGGTCTCCTTCTGTTCTCGATCTACACGCAATCCCTTGGTGACCTCATTCTCTCCCACGGCTTCAACTATCATCTCTACGCTGATGACACCCAGATCTACATCTCTGCCCCTGCTCTCTCCCCCTCTCTCCAGGCTCGCATCTCCTCCTGCCTTCAGGATATCTCCATTTGGATGTCTGACCGCCACCTAAAACTCAACATGTCCAAGACTGAACTCCTTGTCTTCCCTCCCAAACCCTGCCCTCTCCCTGACTTTCCCATCTCTGTTGACGGTACTACCATCCTTCCCGTCTCACAAGCCCGCAACCTTGGTCTCATCCTCGACTCCGCTCTCTCGTTCACTCCTCACATCCAAGCCGTCACCAAAACCTGCCGGTCTCAGCTCCGCAACATTCCCAAGATCCGCCCTTTCCTCTCTATCCATACCGCTACCCTGCTCATTCAAGCTCTCATCCTATCCCGTCTGGACTACTGCATCAGCCTTCTCTCTGATCTCCCATCCTCGTGTCTCTCCCCACTTCAATCCATACTTCATGCTGTTGCCCGGATTGTCTTTGTCCAGAAACGCTCTGGGCATGTTACTCCCCTCCTCAAAAATCTCCAGTGGCTACCAATCAATCTACGCATCAGTCAGAAACTCCTCACCCTGGGCCTCAAGGCTCTCCATCACCTCGCCCCCTCCTACCTCACCTCCCTTCTCTCCTTCTACAGCCCACCCCACACCCTCCACTCCTCTGCTGCCAATCTCCTCACCGTACCTCGTTCTCGCCTGTCCTGCCATCGACCCCCGGCCCACGTCATCCCCCGGGCCTGGAATGCCCTCCCTCTGCCCATCCGCCAAGCTAGCTCTTTTCCTCCGTTCAAGGCCCTATTGAGAGCTCACCTCCTCCAGGAGGCCTTCCCCGACTGAGCCCCTTCCTTCCTCTCCCCCTCGTCCCCCTCTCCTTCCCCCCATCTTACCTCCTTCCCTTCCCCACAGCACCTGTATATATGTATATATGTTTGTACATATTTATTACTCTATTTATTTGTTTATTTATTTATTTACTTATTTATTTATTTATTTTACTTGTACATATCTATTCTATTTATCTTATTTTGTTAGTATGTTTGGTTTTGTTCTCTGTCTCCCCCTTTTAGACTGTGAGCCCACTCTTGTGTAGGGACTGTCTCTATATGTTGCCAACTTGTACTTCCCAAGCGCTTAGTACAGTGCTCTGCACACAGTAAGCACTCAATAAATACGATTGATGATGATGATGATGAGGTAGATACAAGGTAATAAGGTTGTCCCACGTGGAGCTCACAGTCTCAATCCCCATTTTACAGCTGAGGTAACTGAGGCACAGAGAAGTTAAGTGACTTGCCCAAAGTCACACTGCTGACAAGTGGTCGTGGCAGGATTAAAACCCATGACCTCTGACTCCTAATCCATAGGATCTGTGCCTCTGGAAAATATTAGGGAAGAATTCTCAGTCAGCACAATATTATGCTGCCTAGTGGCTCTCACTGTCAGGAAATTCTTTTTCAAAAGCAATTTAAATTTCTTACGATGTCTTTGAGGCCTATCATCTTATTCTTTCCTCAGTGGATATCAAGAACAATTAATCACCAACCTGCATGTAAGAGCCATTCACATATTTGAAGAAAATAATTAACTCACCTCATTCTTCTCCCGTCTGAATAATCCTAGTTCCTTAGTCTTTCCTCATTGGCGTTTTGGTTCCTAAAGCTATGGCTTTATGTCACTCTTCTCAACTTTTCAAATGTTCCACATCCCCTTTTAAACGTGGAGGCCCAAAGTGCATTTCAATTAATCAATCAATCAATGATATATTTTGAGTGCTTTTTGTGTGCAGAGCACTAAGCGCTTGGGAGAGTACAATACCATGGATTTGGTAGAAGTGTTCCCTGCCCACAAGGGGTTTAAAGGCTGGGGGAGGGAGACAGGTATTAAAATAAAGTATGAATATGTACCTAAGTATTGTGGGCTGAGGGCACGGTGAAAATAATGTGCTTAAACCGTACAAATCTGAGTGCAAGTGCAAAACAGAAAGGAGAGGATACAGGGGAAATGAGCGCTTAGTTGGGGAAGACCTCTTGAAAGAGTTACAATTTTAGCAAGGCTTTGAAGGTGGAGAGCCTGGTGGTCTGTCAGATTTTCAGGCCAGGCCAGAGAGATGATGTGAGCCAGAGGTTAGTGGCTAAATAGGTGAGGTTGAAGTACAGTGAGAAGGTGGGTATTAGAGGAGCAAAGTGAGTGGACAGGGCTGTAGTAGGAAATTAGTGCCTCTAACACATATCCACATGGAAGACCAGCTGCTATCTTAAACAACATATCTAAAACTGAACTCATCTTAATTCCCCAATCCACTCGTCCATTCACCATTTTCATAACAGTTGGCAACACCACCGTCCTCCCCATCTTTGAAGCCTGCAATCTTGACAATGTCCTGACCCCTATCTCTTCCATCTCTCAGATTCACTCCTGACATTTTCCTGCTACTACATTTCCCAAATCTGCACCCTTCTTTCACCAAAAATTGGCCAGCAGCCTGGTCCTAACACCTGAGAAATCCTGGCTAGACTGCTGCAACATCCTCCCCACAAATCTCCCTCTGTCTGACCAGGCTCTAGCCTCTCTAGTCTGTACTTCACTCTGCTTCCCAGATATTTTTCTGCATGTTTCTTCACTCCCAATAAACTATGAGTACCTGTTCGTCTCCACATCAAGCAACACCTTCTGACCATTTGTGTAAGGCTCTACTCCTGCTCTGGCCTTTTTATAATAATGATATTTGTAGTATTTATTAAGTGCTTACTATGTGCCAAGCACTATACTAAGTGCTGGGATGGATTCAAGCACATCAGGTTGGACACCGTCCCTTGTCCCACGTGGGGCTCACAGTCTCAAACACAGATGAGGTAACTGAGGCACAGAGAAGTTAATAGACTTGCCCAAAGTCACACAACAGACAAGTGGCAAAGTCGGGATTAGAACCCATGACCTTCTGACTCCTAGGCCCGTGCTCTATGTCATGCTGCTTATTTTATCAAGACTCCTGCTCTGGTACGCCCCAGCCTGAGCTTTACATTCCTTCCAAGAGAATCTGCACCTGGGAAGATGCTGATTGTGAGGGCACCTGAGAGTGTTTCTGTTCCTTCAGAAGATAACTAATTGTTTTCACCTCCATGAAGTTTATTTAAGAAAAATTCATTCTCCTACCTCTTTCTTGGCTACCTGTTGAATATTGTATATGTCTCAGGATATTTTTGGTGTATTTTAATCTTATCAGTATTTATGCAATTTGCATTCATTTGGATGAATTTCAACCACAGCCTTGTTTTAAAACTAGTCTTCCCAGAGGTCACAAGGGCCAATTCGGGGAAGATAGATCTGAAAGTATCCTCCTTGATCAAGTTAACTGTGGTCAAAACCCATCTGGAGCATTCCAGTGGACATTAGTTTTATAAAAAAGATTTTACTTGAGGGGTTTCACTGACAAAACAGGATTCTGTTTTACTTTATTCATCCCTTTTTCTATTGGCATCAAGAGGACATGGACTGGACCACTTCCTTGGGTGAGAAGAAATTTGGTAAATACTCAAAAACGTGAATCAAGGATGACGAAAATAACAGTGCAGCACTTATGAACATACCTTTTAAATTATATATTGTAAATTATGTATTTATATTAATGTCTCTCTCCCCGTATAGACGGTAAGCTCACTGTGGGTAGGGGACATCTTTGCCAACTCTGTTGCATTTTTCTCTTCCAAGCACTTAGTACAGGCTCTGCACATATTAAGTGCTCAATAAATACCATCATTAATGGTGATGATGATGATGATGATGATTAATGAAAAGGCCAGTATATCTTTGGGGAAATTTGCTTAGATGAAAAGCAGCGTGGCTCAGTGGAAAGGGCCCGGGCTTTGGAGTCAGAGGTCATCAGTTCAAATCCCGGCTCCGCCACTTTTCAGCTGTGTGACTTTGGGCAAATCACTTAACTTCTCTGTGCCTCAGTTACCTCAACTGTAAAATGGGGACTAAGAGTGTGAGCCCCCTGTGGGACAACCTGATCACCTTGTAACCTTCCCAGCGCTTAAAACAGTGCTTTGCACATAGTAAGCACTTAATAAATGCCATTATTATTGTTATTATTATTATTATTATCAATCATTTATCATGCACACCCTGGAAGTACATAGGGGAGACACTGTTACATTGTGCTCTCCCAAGTGTTTAGCATGGTGCTCTGCACACAGTAAGTGCTCAATAAATACAAATGAATGAATGAATGACTTTCTCCTCCAGTCCCCTTATGCCTGGACACGAGAAAATCCTTGCCCATTTCTGTCTTTTGTGTTTACTTGGCTATCACTGTCAATTGAATATTGATCCCAGCCATATCCCATCAGAGGCTAAGTTATCAGCTGTAAAGCTTTAGGGATTCTGCCATCCCAGTTGTGATTCTGTTGTGTATTTCTCGAGAACGTGGAGTTACACACTTGAAAAATGGCTGGAGCAATTCCTCTCTCACTTCCAGGAGCTGTGTGAACTAATAATCGTCGTAATCATAATGGTCTTTGAGTCCAAATTACAACTGCATATATATCTATATATCTACATATTAGATAGTTAGATAGTAGTTAGATTTTATTGAATGTGCAAGAGAACAGAACGAAGGATCATTTACTAGAAAGAGGAAACTTGAACTTTTGCTTCATGGGTCTAGTGTCAGAATCTTGCTCAAGTTACTTGTAAAATGGAGATAGCGGTGACTCATTGCTGCCTCTCAAAAAAGTACCAAGAATAAGTGTCCTGAGCTACTTAAAGCAAGATGTTAAAAACATTAAAATATCCACTTTCATAATAACTGCCTTTTTAAACAGAATTTTCCAAATGATTAAGTTTGCTATTTTGGATCAATCACTGATATTTATTGAGTGCTTACTCTTTGCAGAGCACTGTACTAAGCTCTTGGGAGAGTATACTACAACAGGGTTGGAAGACATGAACTTCCAGTCTAGACAATCTGCCCTTCTGCAGGTACTTCTGGGTGTGAATTATACCTATAAGAATCCATCATCCCCATCCCTCTCCACCTGAACCCCAGGCTCTGCCTCCTCTCAGGTTGCTGCTTCCACAAAAGGAGAGGTTTTGGCATTCAATGCTTCAGTATTCCACCCGGGACAAATTAAGCTCTAGCTAAAAAGTCATAAAAGGGGCAGATTCAGGAGGGACATAAACGTTTCCTCCAACACTTGACCAAAACAAAACCCAGTGTTGATACACTTTGGCCAATGTTCTAAACAGAGGAGATTAGTCATTCCTCTGAGAGAGTGAAAATTGGTTTTTAACTAGGTCTCTTAACTTTGATCAAGATTAAATATCTGTTGTGAGGAGATGGTTAGAGAGCTGATGGTGACAAAAAGCAGATTGAGCTTGCCATGCTAGCAGAGTTTTGACTCCAAATGGCAGGGCAAGCTTCCCCCTGTTTTCTGAGGACAGGGAGACGTACCAGGTTCTGGTCAGACCTGCAGGAAACAACTGGATACAGGAGACACTTAGATCCACTTAACACACAACGTTCTTTGAAGTCAGTGCCTGAATTGAATGCTGATCTTGACTGTCTATCCTGAAGGTGGACTGGTGCATTACAATCTGAAGTTGTGCAGTACCTGAGAGAGTCAGAGCTGGAAAGAAAAACCATTTCAGACACAGGACATAATCTACTTTCAGAATGCAGCAAATGTAAGATTTGAATATTGGCTTATGTATGGTTTTTATTTCTCAAAAACAACTCACAATTGTTTTCTTTGTCTTAAATCAATGCTTTGCAAATGCTATCAACTTTGCTGTTGTCATTCTGTTGTTAAAGTGTGAATATCATTATTAATTGTCTTAATGGACATACCCATGGCCGGCTCTAACGTACAGTAACCTCAACTGTAAAACAGTTACCTCATCTGTAAAATGGGGATTGAGACTGTGAGCCCCTCTTGGGACAGGGACTGTGTCTTACCCAATTTGCGTGCATCTTCCCCAATGCTTACAACAGTGCTTGGCACATAGTAAGCACTCAGCATAGTCCCTCTTCCATATGGGCCTCACAGTTTCAATCCCCATTTTACAGATGAAGCAAATGAGGCCCAGAGAAGTGAAGTGACTTGCCCAAGATCACACAGAAGACAAGTGGCAGATCTAGGATTAGAACCCATGACCTATTGCTCCCAAGCCTGTGCTCTATCCACTATGCCAAGCTGCTCCTCATCCCACTTTTAGCCCCCTAGCAGTTACGTACATATCCATAATTTATTTATCTATTTCAATGTCTGTTTCACTGCATAGACTGTAAACTCCTTTTGGGCAGGGAATGTGTTTACCAACTCTCTTGTGTTCTCCCAAGCACTTAGTACAGTGCTCTGCACATAGCATAAGTGCTTAATTAATATGTGATTGATTAATAGATTGAATGAATAGTACTTTCTTACATTCCTAATTTCCCCTTCATCATCCCTATGTCCCTCTAGGAAATCATTGTGATCTGTTCATCCACACATTAATTCCAACCTCCTGAACCTACTAATATTTTCCACTAGCATTTCTTCCTGTTACAGTGAACAGTTACAGAGACGTAGTTTGGCCTGTGGACAGAGCATGGTTCTTGAGTCAGAGGACCTGGGTTATAATCCTGACCCTGCCACATGTCTGCTGTGGGACCTTGGGCAAGTAGCTTCACTTCTCTAGGCTTCAGTTACCTCATCTGTAAAATGGAGATTAAGACTGAGCTCCATGTGGGACATGAACTTGTCCAATCTGATGAGATTGCTAGTGCTCAGTATCGGGCCTGGAACGTGGTAAGTGCTTAAAAAATATCATTAAACAAAACAAAGTACAGTGAAGTTGAAATGCTCATTACTGCCGAGTGAAATGTTTACTTTTATTTGGTTTGAACCGTTCTCCCAAAGCTTTGAAGGTGTCACCTTATCCTCATGTGGTGTTATTCGCTCCCCCCTTATAGACTGTAAACCCGGTGTCGGCAGGGATTGTCTTAATTGCTGAATTGTACTTTTCAAGGGCTTAGTACACTGCTCTGCACATAGTAAGCGTTCTATAAATATGACTGAATGAATGAATGACTACCAATTCTAGATTTGCTCTGTCTGCAGCCTTCATTAGTTTCTTGACTTTGGTCACACCACCTTGTAGATTTGAACCTAAATACTTAAATTCTATCTTCACAATAAAGCTTCGTCACCCCTGGATCATCTCTGTTGCCCTTCTCTGGTTCTTCTCCCGCCCCACTTTATCTTAAAATGGAGCAACCGGATCACAAATCAACAATTACTTTGAGATCACTTCCCTGAACCATGCTTGATAGGTCTGAGTCCATTATCATATAATTGTAATTGTTTCTTCCGAGGTGGATCAACATTTCCTTAGCTAAGATTGCTCTCCCTTTTAAAATACATTAGCCATTCTATAGACTAGTAAAATATCTGCCACCATCTTTTTCTCCCCTGTTGCAGTATAAACAAGGCTAAGAATATTTCCGACAGAAATACTACTCTGATACACCTTTACGTAAACAACCTAGTGTCTTTGGGCACCTTAAAAATGGTTCACTGTCTTTTCAAATATGTATATATCCTCTAGATTACGAGCTCATTGTAGGAAGGAACATGTCTACCAGCTCTGTTATGTTATAATCTCCCAAGTGTTTAGTATTGTGCTGTGTACACAGTATGCACTCAATAAATATGATCTGAGTGATCAATGCCCAGTTTTTCTCTCTCTTATTTTTCTGTAATTTTCTTTGTGTCTGACCACCCCACCACCACCACCACCCATTCGCCACTAGGCTATGAGTGCCTTGAGAGTGAAGATTATGTTTTAGAAATCTGTTATTTTGTCCCAAACATTTAGCAGAATGGTCTGCACAAGGAAGTGCTCAACAAATACTTTTGATTGATTTATTGATTACCTACTGTCAGATAGTGATGGGAATGCCTTTCAAGTCCAGCCCGTCTAGATTATTGTTTATCTGGATTTTTGACTATCTGGATTGTATTTAGCTCTGAATGACCAGAGACACAGCATGGCCTAGTGGATAGAGCACGAGTATGGGAGTCAGAAAGACCTGGGTCCTAATGCTGGCTCCACCACTTGCCTGCTGTGTGACTTAGGTTAAGTCACTTCACTTCTCTGTATCTCAGCTACCCCATTGGTAAAATCAATCAATCAATCAATCGTATTTATTGAGCGCTTACTGTGTGCAGAGCACTGTACTAAGCGCTTGGGAAGTACAAGTTGGCAACATATAGAGACAGTCCCTACCCAACAGTGCGCTCACAGTCTATAAGGATTAAGACTATGAGCCACTTTTGGAACATGGACTGTGTCTAGGAGGTCTTCCCAGACTGAGCCCCCTCCTTCCTCTCCCCCTCTCCATCCTCCCCGCCCTACCTCCTTCTCCTCCCCACAGCACCTGTATATATGTTTGTACAGATTTATTACTCTTTTTATTTTACTTGTACATATTTACTATTCTATTTATTTTAATTAGTTAATATTTGTTGTTGTTGTTGTCTGTCTCCCCCTTCTAAACTGTAACCCCATTGTTGGGTAGGGATCGTCTCTATATGTTGCCAACTTGTACTTCCCAAGCGCTTAGTACAATGCTCTACACACAGTAAGCGCTCAATAAATACGATTGAATGAATGAATCTGATTAACTTGTATCTCAGAACACAGTAAGTACTTAGCAAGTTCCATAAAAAGGATCCAGTTTATGTGAAGTTTTACTGTAATGCACATTCATATATTTTTATATTTGAGGTACCTCCTTGTTAGATGGAAAACTCTTCAAGGACAGGCAGTGAGTTTTCTCCTCCCTTGACTTCTGAATAGAGCTGATACTTAAATACTCAATCAGTGCTGCTATGTGACTGTGTGATTAGGAGAGCTGAAACCTGGAGATCCCTTTCAGAGTAATCTTTCTTGAAATCTGTCAAAACTTCAACAATAGAGAACCCTCAAATGTCTTCTTATTTGGTCACTATGATGCCAATGTGGATTAGATTTTTATTTTCTTTCCTGATAAACCAACTCTAACCCATGTCCTTCATGGAAAAGATGGAGAAAAAAAATAATGTGACCGAATTCATCCTCCTGGGTTTTACCCAAAGTCCGGAGATTCAGAGAACATTCTTTGTCATTTTCCTCTTATCCTCTCTAGTCACTGTGATGGGGAATCGGCTCATCGTCATAGCCATAAAGGCTAGTCAAACTCTGGGCACCCCCATGTACTATTTTCTGGCTTATTTGTCCTTCACAGATACCTGCTATACATGCTGTGTGGATCCTGTGTGCAGGAGAAGAAAACGATCTCCTTCAATTACTGCATGTTGCAGCTATTTGCAGGTCATTTGTTCGCCGGTGCCGAGATGGTCCTCCTCATGGCGATGGTCTACGACCTATACGTGGTCATCTGGAAGCTCCTGCACTACATTGCCATCATGAGTCAGCGCGTATGTGGCCTGCTGGTGGGAGTGGCCTGGACAGAGGGCTTCCTTCCCGCAACTATCCAGCTCCTCTTCATGGTCGAATTGCCATTCTGTGGCCCCAACGTGATCGACCACTTCACCTGTGACTTGTTCCCTTTGTTGAAGCTTGCTTGCACTGACACCCAGATCTGCGGCCTGATGGTCATGGCCGAATGTGGGGCAATGTGTATATTAAGTTTTCTTCTACTCGTCTTTTCTTACATCGTCATCTGGAGCTCCCTGAGGACTCACAGTTCTGCAGGGAGACAGAAAGCCCTCTCTACCTGTGTTTCCCACATTGCCATAGTCGTTTTGTTCTTCTTTCCATCTATTTTCATGTACTTGAGACCCGTGTGCACTCTTCCTGTGGACAAGTCGTTGGCCATATTTTACATTATTGTCAGCCCCATGTTGAAACCCATCATCTACACTGTGAGAAGAACAGAGGTGAAAAATGCCATGAAGAAGCTGTGGAGCAAGAAAGTGAAATGAATTCTTTCATTTATGCAAATGTTTGGGTGACAAGAGGGAGACTGCGAAGGGGACAGGAATTGTTTGTCGGGTCCAGATTATCTGGGGCATGAACATAAAAGTCTGGGCTGATTTTGGGCACAGATACACGGGGCATAATAAATAAACTCAAATCTCTGAATGGAGGCTGGGTTGTTCATTCATTCATTCATTCAATCATATCTATTGAGTACCTACTGGGTGCAGAGCACTGTACTAAGCGCTTGGGAAGTACAAGTTGGCAACATATAGAGAAGGTCCCTACCCAACAGCGGGCTCACAGGCTAGAAGTGGGAGACAGACAACAAAATAAAACATATTAACAAAATAAAATAAACAGAATAAATATGTACAAGTAAAATGAATAAATTAATAGAGTAATAAATACGTACAAACATATATACATATGCACAGGTGCTGTGGTGAGGGGAAGGAGGTAAGTTGGGGGAACGGGGAGGGGGAGGACGGGGAGAGGAAGGAGGGGGCTCAGCCTGGGTAGGCCTCATGGAGGAGGCCTCGACCTGTCAGCTACCTTCGACACTGTGGACCACCCCCTTCTCAACACGCTATCCAACCTTGGCTTCACAGACTTCGTCCTCTCCTGGTTCTCCTCTTATCTCTCCGGTCGTTCATTCTCAGTCTCTTTTGCAGGCTCGTCCTCCCCCTCCCATCCCCTTACTGCGGGGGTTCCCCAAGGTTCAGTTCTTGGTCCCCTTCTGTTCTCGATCTACACTCACTCCCTTGGTGACCTCATTCGCTCCCATGGCTTCAACTATCATCTCTACGCTGATGACACCCAAATCTACATCTGTGCCCCTGCTCTCTCCCCCTCCTTCCAGGCTCGCATCTCCTCCTGCCTTCAGGATATCTCCATCTGGATGTCTGACCGCCACCTAAAACTCAACATGTCCAAAACTGAACTCCTTGCCTTCCCTCCCAAACCCTGCCCTCTCCCTGACTTTCCCATCACTGTTGACGGCACTACCATTCTTCCCGTCTCACAAGCCCGCAACCTTGGTGTCATCCTCGACTCCGCTCTCTCATTCACCCGTCACATCCAAGCCGTCACCAAAACCTGCCGGTCTCAGCTCCGCAACATTGCCAAAATCCGCCCTTTCCTCTCCATCCAAACAGCTACCCTGCTCATTCAAGCTCTCATCCTATCCCGTCTGGACTACTGCATCGGCCTTCTCTCTGATCTCCCATCCTCGTGTCTCTCCCCACTTCAATCCAAACTTCATGCTGCTGCCCGGATTGTCTTTGTCCAGAAACGCTCTGGGCATGTTACTCCCGTCCTTAAAAATCTCCAGTAGCTACCAATCAATCTGCACATCAGGCAGAAACCTCTAACCCTCTGTTTCAAGGCTCTCCATCACCTCGCCCCCTCCTACCTCACCTCTCTTCTCTTCTTCTACATCCCAGCCCGCACCCTCCACTCCTCTGCCACTAATCTCCTCACCGTGCCTCGTTCTCGCCTGTCCCGCTGTCGACCCCCGGCCCACGTCATCCCCCGGGCCTGGAATGCCCTCCCTCTGCCCATCTGCCAAGCTAGCTCTCTTCCTCCCTTCAAAGCCCTACTGAGAACTCACCTCCTCCAGGAGGCCTTCCCAGACTGAGTCCCCTCCTCCCTCTCCCCCTCGTCCCCCTCTCCATTCTCCCCGTCTTACCTCCTTCCCTTCCCCACAGCACCTGTATATATGTATATATGTTTGTACATATTTATTACTCTATTTATTGATTTATTTTACTTGTACATATCTATTCTATTTATTTTATTTTGTTAATATGTTTGGTTTTGTTCTCTGTCTCCCCCTTCTAGACTGTGAGACCACTGTTGGGTAGGAACTGTCTCTATATGTTGCCAACTTGTACTTCCCAAGCGCTTAGTACAGTGCTCTGCACGCAGTAAGCGCTCAATAAATACGATTGATTGATTGATTGATTGATTCTCTATTGTATTCTTCCAAGCACTTAGGACAGCATTTTTCACAGAAGGAGCACTCACAAAATACCAGTGATTGAATACTAGAATGAGGGCGCACCCACTGAAGTGAGGTTCAAGGTCAGCAAGCCACTTTTTTATGGAACAGGTAGTGAGCAGAGTGACAACAAGGTCTTTGGAGCCAGAAATCTGCATACTACTTCGAAATGGAACAGCCCTCCATTGTTTCACCTTGAGTAAGACATTCAACTTCTCTGTAATTCCATTTTCTCATCTTTGAAATGGGATTATTGCCTAGAAAGACTCTAAGAGACTTTTCCCTTAAGAAGTACTTGTAATTTAAATATTAATAATCACCAATACATCTCATTGCATTCCAAACTATCCTTACCGAGATTAGAACTAAAGTTGAAAACACCTCAGGGGAATGATTGCCTTGAATCTACCCAAGAGCTTACCACAGTGTTTGGCACAGAGTAGTGTTTAAACAAATCTCACAGTTAATATTTTTATTGCTATATAATTATTTTAATCAAGGAGTGTCTTTAAAAGTTTAATGAAACAGCATGATGTATACAACTGGTGCTTTATGAGCCCGAAAGGGACAGGAACCTTGTCTAATTCCCACCTCTCCCAGGACCTAGTACAGTACTGAACAATAGTAGAGTACACAGTAAGAACCTTAATATTATTACCACTACTGTGCATGTGAAGTGGATTGTAGGTATGAGTACGGAAGGCTGAAAAGCTGTGGTAAAATCCCCAGTGAATCAAAGATTAGTTCTATACCGCAACTAAATGATTCATTCATTCACTCATATTGATTGAGCATGCAGAGCACTGTACTAACCACTTGGGAAGTACAAGGGGGCAACATATAGAGATGGTCCTTACCCAACAACGGGCTCACAGTCTAGAAGGGGGAGACAGACAACAAAACAAAACCTATAGACAGATATCAAAACCGTCAGAATAAATAGAGTTATAGCTATATCAATCAATCAACCAATCAATCGTATTTATTGAGTGCTTACTGTGTGGAGAGCACTGTACTAAGCGCTTGGGAAATACAAGTTGGCAACATATAGTGACAGTCCCTACCCAACAGTGGGCTCACAGTCTAGAAGGGGGAGGCGGAGAACAAAACCAAACACATTAACAAAATAAAATAAATAGAATAGATATGTACAAGTAAAATAAATCAATAAATGGAGTAATAAATATGTACAAACATATATACATATATGCAGGTGCTGTGGGGAAGGGAAGGAGGTAAGACGGTGGAGATGGAGAGGGGGACGAAGGGGAGAGGAAGGAGGGGGCTCAGTCTGAGAAGGCCTCCTGGGGGAGGTGAGCTCTCAGTAGGGCCTTGAAGGGAGGAAGTGAGCTAACTTGGTGGATGTGGGGAGGGAGGGCATTTCAGGCCAGAGGGATGACGTGGGCCGGGGGCCGACGGCGGGACAAGCGAGAACGAGGCACGGTGAGGAGATTAGTGGCAGAGGAGTGGAGGGTGCGGGCTGGGCTATAGAAGGAGAGACGGGATATGAGGTAGGAGGGGGCGAGGTGATGGAGAGCCTTGAAGCCGATGGTGAGGAGTTTCTGCCTGATGCACAGATTGATTGGTAGCCACTGGAGATTTTTGAGGAGGGGAGTAACATGCCCAGAACTTTTCTGGACAAAGACAATCCGGGCAGCGGCATGAAGTATGTACATCATTAACAAAATAGAGTAGTAAATATGTACAAGTAAAATAAATAGAGTAATAAATCTGTACAAATATATACAAGTGCTGTGGGGAGAGAAAGGAGGTAGGGCACGAGTGGGGCGGATGGGGATTCACGGTACAATGCTTTATCCAACTTTTCTGAAGACACAGGTGTGAAATACCCTCAGGCATAACTATCAAGAAACCTTAAGAGAATTTAAATATTTCTCTCTAAATATCCCTCTCTATCTACTTAGCACAGGCTTTCACAGAAACTCCAAATTCTGTGGGTTCTGAAGCATCCTGACTGCTGTTATGAACGGCCATTGCTGTTTCGGGAGTGAAGGGATAAGTGCACGACAAACATCAGCTCAAAAGGTTCAAACCTTTGCTACCCTCTAAAATCAGCCTCTCAACCAGGAATGCCTGGAAATCAAATCTGAGAGCCAGTTGTTGCACGATCCCAAGAGATTAGTACAGTCCTCTGCACACAGTAAGTGCCCAATTAATACTTATTGATTGACTGAATGAATTAAAGGGACAGTTGTTGAGATCAAATGACGTAAATGTTTGTATGTGGTGAAAATGGCTGTCAAGCCCAGACGTTTTTTCTGGTGTTGTTTTCATACTGAAATAGAAGTTTTAACCTGCCTTCAGGAAATGCTCTGGGCATGTTACTGCCCTCCTTAAAAATCTCCAATGGCCACCAGTCAACCTACGCATCAAGCAAAAACTCCTCACTCTCGGCTTCAAGGCTGTCCATCACCTAGAACCCTCCTACCTCACCTCCCTTCTCTCCTGCTACAGCCCAGTGCGCACCCTCTGCTCCTCTGCTGCTAACCTCCTCATTGTGCCTCGTTCTCACCTGTCCCGCCATCGACCCCTGGCTCACGTCGTCCCCCTGTCCTGGACTGCCCCCTCCACACATCCGCCAAGCTCGCTCTCTTCCTCCCTTCAAAGCCCTACTGAGAGCTTTCTTCCTCCAGGAAGCCTTCCCAGACTGAGTCCCCTTTTTCCTCTCCTCCTCCCTATCCTCCCCGCCCTGCCTCCTTCCCCTCCCCGCAGCACCTGTATATATTTTTGTACAGATTTATTACTCTATTTCTTTTACTTGTACATACTTACTATTCTATTTATTTTGTTAATGATAATAATAATAATAATAATAATGGTATTTATTAAGCGCTTTCTATGTGCAAAGCACTTTTCTAAGCGCTGCGGAGGTTACAAGGGGATCAGGTTGTCCCTCAGGGGGCTCACAGTCTTAATCCCCATTTTACAGATGAGGTAACTGAGGCACAGAGAAGTTAAGTGACGTGCCCAGAGTCACACAGCTGACAATTGGCGGAGCCAGGATTTGAACCCATGACCTCTGACTCCAAATCCTGTGCTCTTTCCACTGAGCCACGCTGCTTCTCAATGATGTGCATCTAGCTTTACTTCTATTTATTCTAATGACTTGACACCTGTCCACATGTTTTGTTTTGTTATCTGTCTCCCCGTTGTAGACTGTGGGCCCGTTGCTGGGTAGGGAATGTCTCTATATGTTGCCAACTTGTACTTCCCAAGTGCTTAGTACAGTGTTCTGCACACAGTAAGCGCTCAATAAATACGATTGAATGAATGAATGAAAGTTGGAGAAGACAATTAAATGTCTTGGAGTTGGTAAATTCAAAAACTGTAAGTTTTCTGAAATATCTGTGTCTCAGAAGTAGAAGTGGTAACAGTAGTAGTTGTAGTAGTAATGTTTTTTATTGCGATCCTGCTGAGAACAATGTACGGTGCTACACTGATAGGAGTAGAAGACACATTCCTTGTCTACAGGAACTGTCATCTCTATAAAGGAAACAGGCATAGTAATATTTACCAAGTGGGGAATCAAAACAAAATATCTGAATATCGCATTAAAATGCTAAAGATGGTTTAGAAGATTTATATCATGCTGAGGTTGGTTTAGAAATAAATACACTAGCGTTAGAGTTGGCTGTGAGGTTTATGTCCCTCAGTGGTTGGTTAAAAAATTTGGGGAAGGCTTTTTGGAGAAGGTGGGATTTTAGGCCGGCTAGTAACATGTAGATTGTTGAGTTCTGATGGATTTGTGGAGGAAATAAGTTTCAAGCTGTGGGGACAGGGAGAGCAAGATATAGGAGATTTCAATAATTGTTATTGATTGATAGACTGGAAAAGGGCAAGGATTCTAGATGAAGAAGAGTATGAATTGATAAGCAGCATAACTGTGTGGATACACTGCGGACCTAGGAGTGAGAGAACGTGGCTTCAAATCTTAGCTTCTCCACTTGTCTGCTTTGGACTTCAGGCAACTCATTTCACTTCGCTGTGTTTCAGTAACCTCTTCCATAAAGTGGGGATTAAGACTGTGAGCTCCATGTGAGATATTGACTGTGTCCAACCCGATTAGCTTGTATCTCTCCCAGGCTTAGTACAGTACATGGCATATAGTAAGTATTTAACAAATACCATAAAAACCAAAACGAAACAAAAAAACCTGTAGTGAAGCAAGTTAGAAGGGCCAATAGTACAATGGGGAACACAAATGGTAGGAGTTTATTGTCTGTGCAGGGAGAAGTGTGCAAACATTGGAGGGTTTTGAGGAGAGGGGAAAAGTACTTAGTTTCATAAAGATCAATCAATCAATAAATGGCATTTATAGAGCACTTACTGTGTGCAGAGCACTGTACTAGGTGTTTGGGAGCAAACAATATAAGAGAGTTGGTAGACATGTTCCCTGTCCTCATTGAGCTTGCAGTAAAGAGGAAGACAATCTAGGAAACAATGTGGCATATGGGCTGAAACTGAAGAAGGCACCAAGGTTGTTACTTTCAGGTACTGGGAGGAGGCTAACGTTGTCAGTGGAGATTTAAGCACTTTGAGCCTCATCCAACACTCACCCCCAAACTTATTGCACATATCCTCATATTCATTCATTGGTTCAGTCGCACTTATTGAGCGCTTACTGTGTGCAGAACACTGTACTAAGCGCTTGGGAAGTAAAAGTTGGCAACATATAGAGATGGTCCCTACCCAACAACGGGATCACAGTCTAGAAGGGGGAGACAGACAACAAAACAAAACATGTAGACAGGTGTCAAAATTGTCAGAACAAATAGAAATAAAGCCACATGCACATCATTAACAAAATAAGTAGAATAGTAAATATGTGCGAGTTAAATAAGTACAGTAATGAATCTGTACAAATATATACAAGTGCTGTTGAGAGGGGAAGTGTGTAGGGCAGAGGATGGGGAGGAGGACAGAAAAAAGGGGGATCAATCTGGGAAGACGTCCTTGAGGAGTTGAGCTCTCAGTAGGGCTTTGAAGGGAGGAAGAGAGCTAGCTTGGCGATGTGTGGAGGGAGGGCATTCCAGGCCAGGGGAAGGACGTGGGTCGGGGGTCGACGGCGGGACAGGCGAGAACGAGGGACAGTGAGGAGGTTATTGGCAGAGGAGCAGAGGGTGCAGGCTGGGCTGTAGAAGAAGAGAAGGGAGGTGAGTTAGGAGGGGGTGAGATGATGGAGAGCCTTGAAGCCGAGAGTGAGCAGTTTTTGCTTGATTCATAAGTTGGCAGGCAGCCACTGGAGATTTTTGAGAAAGGGACATGCCCAGTACGTTTCTTCACGGAGATAATCCGGGCAGCAGAGTGAAGTATAAACTGAAGTGGGGAGAAACAGGAGGATGATAGTTGAGAGAGAAGGCCGATGCAGTAATCCAGTCGGGATAGGATGAAAGATTGAACCAGCAAGGTAGCGGTTTGGATGGAGAGGAAAGGGTGGAACTTGGCAGTGTTGTGGAGGTGAGACCGGCAGGTTTTGGTGCCAGATTGGATGTGTGGGGTGAGCGAGAGAGCACAGTCTAGGATGACACCAAGGTTGCGGGCTTGTGAGATGGGAAGGATGGTAGTGCCGGCTACATTGACGGGAAAGTCAGGGAGAGGGAAGGGTTTGGGAGGGAAGGTAAGGAGTTCAGTCTTGGACATATTGAGTTTTAGATGGCGGGCAGACATCCAGATGGAGATGTACTGAAGGTAGGAGGAAATATGAGCCTTGAGGATGGGAGAGAGAGCAGGCACAGAGATGTAGATTTGGGTGTCATCAGCGTAGAGATGATAGTTGAAGCCATGGGAGTGATTAAGTTCACCAAGGGAGTGAGTGTAGATAGAGAAGAGATGGGGACCAAGAACTGACCTTTGAGGAATCCCTACAGTAAGGGGATGGGAGGGGGAGGAGGAGACAGCAAAGGAGACTGAGAATGAACGGCCGGAGAGATAAGAGGAGAACCAGGAGAGGACGGAGTCTGTGAAACCAAGGTTGGATAGAGTGTTGAGGAAAAGAGGGTGATCCACAGTGTCGAAGGCACCTGAGAGGTCTAGGAGGATTAAGATAGAGTAGGAGCCGTTGGATTTGGCAAGAAGGAGGTCATTGGTGATCTTTGAGAGGGCAATTCCTGTGGAGTGTAGGGGATGGAAGCCAGACTGGAGGGGGTCAAGGAGGTCATTGGCGTTGAGGAATTCGAGACAGCGGGTGTAGACAACTCGTTCTCGGAGTTTGGAAAGGAAGGGTAACAGGG
Source organism: Tachyglossus aculeatus (assembly GCF_015852505.1). Taxonomy (NCBI): domain Eukaryota; kingdom Metazoa; phylum Chordata; class Mammalia; order Monotremata; family Tachyglossidae; genus Tachyglossus; species Tachyglossus aculeatus. The sequence continues at coordinate 866,164 of NW_024045100.1, read as the reverse complement.
AGATAGGGCCATAAGGGGAGGTGGGGTCAAGAGAAGGTTTTTTAAGATGGGGATGACGTGGGCATGTTTGAAGGCAGAGGGTAAGGAACTAGTGGAGAGTGTGTGGTTGAAGATGGAAGTTAAGGTGGGGAGGTGTGGAGGGGCGAGAGATTTCATAAAATGAGAGGGAATGGGGTCTGAAGCACAGGTGGATGGAATAGCACTTGAGGGGAGGGAGGAGATCTCATCTGAAGATACTGCTGGTAAGGGTAGGAGAGCAGCAGAAAGGATTGAGAGCTGGGGTATGGAAAAGGGGGAGGAGTGACTTTGGGGAGTTCAGACCTGATGGAGTTAATTTTACTAATGAAGTAGGAGGCCAGATCGTTGGGGGTGAGGGATGGAAGAAGGGGAGGAACAGGGGACCTGAGAAAGGAGTTAAATATATGGAACAGCTGATGGGGATGATGAGCATGGGTATCAGTGAGGGAGGAGAAAAAACTTTGCCTGGCAGAGGAGAGGGCAGAGTTAAGGCAGAAAAGGATAAACTTTAAGTGAACGAGTTTGGCTTGGTGTTTAGACATTCGCCAGCCACGTTCAGCAGCTCAAGCACAGGAGCAAAGGAGGCTGACATTGGGAGTGATACAAGGCTGTGGGTTAGTGGTACGAGAGCAGCAAAGGGAAAGGGGAGTGAGCAAGTTGAGTGGAGTGGAGGGGGGGAGTTGAGAGCAGTAATCTGGTCATCAAAATTGGGTAGAGAGGATAGGGGGGCGAGGTGGGGTATGATGCACTGATGCATGTACCATTGCATCCCCTACCTGTACTTTATTTTGATGTATTTCCCTTACTGTTTCCCTGTTAACCAAATCTATTGTATTCTCCTAACCGCTTAGTATATTTTTTCTCCCATAGTAAGTGTTCAGTAAATACCTCTGATTGATTGATTGATTGTAGATGGACAGAATGGAAGAGAAGAGGATTAGAAGGGAAGCTGAGAAATTCAATTTTAGACTTGGACAAATGGACATGGTATGGATGCAGGAGGAGATGGGAGATTGGCTAGGGTGTGGGAGGTCAGAACTACAAAGATTGTTTGGGGCTATCAGGGAGTAGCTGAAATCATGTTTTGGATGGATTATCTACGTAAGAATAATGCCACACAAGCAATATCTTCAACTCCTCCCTCTCCTTCAACCCCAATATTCAGGCTGTTGACAAATGCTTTTGTTTTACTATTACAACATTGCCAGAACCGGCCTCTTCCTCTTCACCCAAATGGCCAAAACACTTGTCTTATCCTGCCATAACGACTGTACCAGCCCTCCTCACTGATCTCCCAGACTACTTTCTCTTTTTCCTCCAGTCCATAATTCACTCTGTTTCCCAGATCACTTCTCTAGAATGTTCTATCCACAGTTCTTCACTTGTCAAAGATGTTGGGGGCTTTTTATATTAATGTAAGGCTCTACCTGAAGAGTCTTACTAATAGAACTCTTCTGAGGATGAATCTAAATTTATCAGACAGCTCTCTCCTGCCCTGCCTCTTTTATCTCTGTCTCTATTTTTCTATCTTTATGACTGCTTATGCATCTCTCTTTAACTCTCTTTCCTTTCAGCCCAGGCATCCAACCTGTACCTTAGATCTCCTCCTATGTGAAAGTACTAGGAGAAACTTTGTATCACTACCAAGTAATATTGAACTTGTGAAAACTGGTGAAAAAAAATGTATCCTGAAAATACTTAGTGAAAGTGGGGTTGAGAAACGTTATGGACTCCATTTATATCTTGAACTGCTTACAGTAAATTTCTAAACAATGAATTGCAGGGGATCTAATGACCTTTCCAGCATGTTTTCACTTAGAAAAATGATCTCAGCAAATATTAAGGGATGAGGTATTAATTAGTAAAAAGAGCCCAGGACTCTGGCCTTTAGTCAGACTCTGGCCTTTAGTCTGGCCTTTATGCTATTTGTCGGCTGTGGGACCTTGGGCGAGTTCCTTAACTTCTCAGTGTCTCAGTCTCTTTATCTGTACAATGGGCATAAAATAGCTGCATCCCCTGGAGGCTTACGGTCTAAGAGGAAGGGGGTACAATAATTTTATCCCCATTTGGCAGATGAAGAAACTGAGGCACCGAGAAAGCTGTGGGACTTGCCCAAATCTTGGCTGTGTCTGATGTGATCACCTGAGCTATTTAATGCGGGCAATTTCTCCAATTAATTTTCCTCTCCTTAAGTCATATACTTCCAACAGTTGCATCCGCACACTTGCATTCACAAGCAGTAACCACCTCTATAAATATTCATTCATTCAATCGTATTTATTGAGCACTGTACTAAGCACTTGGGAAGTACAAGTCTGCAACATATAGAGAGGGTCCCTACCCAACAATAGGTAAATACTGAATTACGTCCTTTACCTCTGAAGCAATTACTCATCTTCATATCCATATTTCCATTTTTGTATTCCTCCTACCTGTAAATGACTTTATATCAGTCTTCCCTTTTAGTTTGAAAGATCACTGAGAACAGGGTTCCTGCCTCTCATGGTAGGAAGCAGTATGACATTGTCACGGGTCTGGGAGCCAGAGGGCCCAGATTCTAATCCTGGCTCCACCTCTTGCCTTCTTTGTGTCCTTGGCTTAGTTACTTAACTTCTCTGTGCCTCAGTATCATTAACTGCAAAATGGGGGTTCAATACCTCTTCTCCCTCCTACTAGACTGTGAGTGTCATGTGGAACAGGGACTGTACATCACCTGATTCACTTGTATCAACCTCAGTGCTTAGAATGGTGCATGGCACATAGCAAGTGCATAACAAATACTATTAAAACTAAATAAAACAAAGCAAAAATTTCACCATACTCTCCCAGGTTCTTAGAACAGTACCCTGCATTGCTCTGCTAATTAGCTGACTAATTAATTGATTACTTTGTGTTTTCTTCACTATCCCTGTAGCATGTAAGTTCCTTGAGGGCAGGGGTATTGCCTCTTACTTTTATTGTATGCTCCAAAACAATTGGTACAGAAGAGGCTCAGTGGTAATCATGATGATGATGGTGATCAGATCGGTCAGACTGGTACTTCTTTGAGCATAGAGCTGAGGGCTGTAGCATTGCAGAGGGTGGGGGAGGGAAGAAGGATTCATTTTTGACCAAGATTGTACCCTCTAGACTGTGACCTCACTGTGGGCCGGGAACTTGTTTACAATTCTGTTATATTTTCTCTTTCCCAGCGCTTAGTACAGTGCCCTGCAACCAGTAAATACTCAATAAATATGACTTATTATTGATTGATGCATACAGACGATGATACAATGTAGGTGAGAGTGCAGCTGCTACTACCACTCAAACCCTGACCCCTTCCTAACTGAGCTGGAAAGACAGAGAAGTTTGGCCTCCAATGGAAGGAGAGGTTGAATTGAATTGACATGACACCTTTCCTATTGCATTTAATTCCCTGTGTGGGGCACTCAACATATTATTAAAACTCACTGAGTGCTCCACCCAGATCATGACAAGTTTGAACAATAAAACATCCCCACACACTACGTTGCTTCCCCCTTCTGTGATTTATTTTAGTCTCCTCCATTTATGAGCAGGGGTCATGTGCAGTAATACTACTAATACTACTACTACTACTAATAATAATAATGGCATTTATTAAGAGCTTACTATATGCCAAGCGCTGTTCTAAGTGCTAGAATAAATGCAAGGTAATCGGGTTGTCCCACGTGGGGCTCACAATCTTAATCCCCATTTTACTGATGAGGTAACATGGGACAGAGAAGTTAAGTGACTTGCCCATAGTCACACACCTGACAAATGGTGGATGCGGGATTAGAAACCAAGGCTTTTGACCCCCAAGCCCATGCTCCTTCCACTAAGCCACGTTGCTTCTCTATTATAGTCTTCCAAGCACTTAGGACAGTATTCTTCACAGACGGAGCAGTCACAAAATACAAGTGATTGAATACTAGAATGAGAGGGCACCTACTGAAGAAAGGTTCAAGATTAACACCTCCCTCTTACCTCACCTCCGTTCTCTCCTTCTACAGCCCAGCCTGCACCCTCTGCTCCTATGCTGCTAACCTCCTCACTGTGCCTCGTTCTCACCTGTCCCACCCTCATCATCATCATCATCAATCGTATTTATTGAGCGCTTACTATGTGCAGAGCACTGTACTAAGCGCTTGGGAAGTACAAGTTGGCAACACATAGAGACAGTCGCTACCCAACAGTGGGCTCACAGTCTAAAAGGGGGAGACAGAGAACAAAACCAAACATACCAACAAAATAAAATAAATAGGATAGATATGTACAAGTAAAATAAACGAATAAATAAATAAATAGAGTAATAAATATGTACAACCATATATACATATATACAGGTGCTGTGGGGAAGGGAAGGAGGTAAGATGGGGGGATGGAGAGGGGGACGAGGGGGAGAGGAAGGAAGGGGCTCAGTCTGGGAAGGCCTCCTAGAGGGAGGTGAGCTCTCAGTAGGGCCTTGAAGGGAGGAAGAGAGCTAGCTTGGCGGATGGGCAGAGGGAGGGCATTCCAGGCCCGGGGGATGACGTGGGCCGGGGGTCGATGGCGGGACAGGCAGGAACGAGGTACGGTGAGGAAATTAGCGGCGGAGGAGCGGAGGGTGCGGGCTGGGCAGTAGAAGGAGAGAAGGGAGGTGAGGTAGGAGGGGGCGAGGTGATGGAGAGCCTTGAAACCCAGGGTGAGGAGTTTCTGCCTGATGCGCAGATTGATTGGTAGCCATTGGAGGTTTTTGAGGAGGGGAGTAATATGCCCAGAGCGTTTCTGGACAAAGATAATCCGGGCAGCAGCATGAAGTATGGATTGAAGTGGAGAGAGACACGAGGATGGGAGATCAGAGAGAAGGCTGGTGCAGTAGTCCAGACGGGATAAGATGAGAGCTTGAATGAGCAGGGTAGCAGTTTGGATGGAGAGGAAAGGGCGGATCTTGGTAACCCTCAACCCCCAGCCCACGTCCTTCCTCTGGCCTGGAATGCCCTCCCTCCAACACATCCACCAAGCTAGTTCTCTTCCTCCCTTCAAAGTCCTACTGAGAGCTCATCTCCTCCAGGAGGCCATTCCAGACTGAGTCCCCTTTTTCCTTTCTTCCCAATCCCCTCCTCTGCCCTACCTCCTTCCCCTCTCCACGGCACTCGTATGTAGTTGTACAGATTTACTAGCCTGTATATTTTACTTGTACATATTTACCATTCTATTTATTTTGTTAATGATGTGCACTTAGCTATAATTCTATTTGTTCTGACCATTTTAACACCTGTCTACATGTTTTGTTTTGTTGTCTGTCTCCCCCTTCTAGACTGTGAGCCCTTTGTTGGTTAGGGACCCTCTCTATATGTTGCCAACTTGTACTTCCCAAGAGCTTAGTACAGTACTCTAGCACACAGTAAGCACTCAATAAATACGATTGAATGAATGAATGAACAAGCCACTTTTTTATGCAACAGGTACTGAGCATAGTGACAACAAGGTCTTTGGGGGCAGAAACCTGCATTCTAATTCCAAATTAAACAGACCTCTGTTGTTTCACCTTGAATAAGACGTTCAACTTCCCTGTAATTCCATTTTCTAATATTTGAAATGGGAATATTGCCTAGAAAGACTCTTCCTAAGAGACTTTTCCCTTAAAAAATTAATTGTAATTTTAAAATTAATAATCATCAATATATCTCATTGCATTCCAAACTATCCTTACTGAGATTAGCATTAAAGTTGAAAACAACTCAGGAGAATGATTACCTTGAATCTACTCAAGTGCTTACCACAGTGTTTGGCACATAGTAAGTGTTTAAACAAATCTCACAGTTATTATTATTATTGGTATATCAATGTTTTCATCTAGGAATTCTATTAATGTTTAATGAAACAACATGATGTACAAAACTGGTCCTTTATGAGCCCCCAAAGGGACAGGAAACTTGCCTAATTCCCACCTCTCCCAGCGTTTAGTACAATACTGAACAGTAGTACAGTACATGGTGAGAACGTAAATACTAATACCACGATTGTGCCTGTGAGGTGGACTGGAAGCATGAGTAAGAAAGGCTGAAAAGCTGATTTAAGATCAGCAGTGAATCAAAGATTAGCTCTATACTGCATCTAAATGATACATGGTACAATGCTTTATACAACTTTTTTGAAGAAAGAGGTGTGAAATACCCTCGGGCATGACTTTCAAGATCCCTTAAGGGAATTTAAATATTCCTCTCTATCCACTTAATTCAGGGTTTCTCAGAAACTCAAAGTCTGTGGGTTCTGAGGCATTCCCTCTGCTGTTAAGAACAGCCATTGCTGCTTTGGGAGTGAAGAGGTAAGTGCATGACAAACATTAGCTCAAATGCCTCAAACTTTTGCTCCCCTCTAAAATCTGTCTCTCAATGAGGAATGCCTGGAAATCAAATCCAACAGCCAATTGTTGTACTATCCCAAGAGATTAGTACAGTGGTCTGCACACAGTAAGTGCCCAATAAATACTTATTGATTGACTGACTGAATTAAAGGGACAGTTGTTGAGATCAAACAACGTAAATGTTTGTGGTGAATATGACTGTCATGTCCAGGCATTTTTTCTGGTGCTCTTTTTCATGGTGAAATAGAAGATTTAACCTGCATTCAGGACAGAGTTGGGGAACGTCTTGGAGTTGACATATTCAAAAACTGCAAGTTTTCTGAAATATCTGTGTCTTATTTAGGAGGAGGAGTAGTAGCTGTAGTAGTTGTAGTAGTAATGTTTTTTATTGAGATCCTGCTGAGAACAATGTACAGTGCTAAGCACCTGAAGTATGACAGGAGCAGAAGACACATTTCATGTCTACAGGAACTGCCACCTCTATAAGGGAAATAGGCATAATAATATGTACAAAGTGGGGAATTAAAACAAAATATTTGAATATCGCATTAAAATGCTGAAGATGGGTTAGAAGATTTATATCATGCTTAGGTTGGATTATAAATTAATACACTAGTTTTAGAGTTGGCTGTGAGGTTTATGTCACTCAGGGTGTTGGTAAATAAATTTGGAGAAGGCTTCTTGGAGAAGGTGGGATTTTAGTCAGGCTATTAATGAACCTAGCTTCTTATCCTAGCTCCACCACTTGTGTGCTCTGTGACCTTGGGCAAGTCACTTCACTTCCCGGTGTCTGTTACCTCTTCTGTAAAATGGGGATTAAGATTGTGAGCCCCATGTGGGACATGGACTGTGTCCAACCCGATTATCTTGTATCTCCCCCATGCTTAGTACAGTGCATGACATATAGTAAGTACTTTACAAATACCATAAAAATCAAAACGAAACAAACAACCCGGAGTGTAGCAAGTTAGAAGGGCCAATATGTAAAATGCAGAACACTAATGGTAGGAGTTTATTGTCTGATGTAGGGAGAAGTGGGCAAACATTGGAGGGTTTTGAGGAGAGGGGAAAAGTACATAGCTTCAAGAAGATCAATCAATCAGTCAATGTTATTTATTGGGCACTTATTGTGTGCAGAGCACTGTACTATGTGTTTGGGAGTATACAATGTAAGAGAGTTGGTAAACATGTTCCCTGTCCAGATTGAGTTTACAGTAAAGAGGAAGATGATCGAGGAAACAACGTGGCATATGGGCTGAAACTGAAGAAGGCACCAAGGATGTTACTTTCAGATACTGGGAGGAGGGTGATGTTGTCAATGGAGATTTAAGCACTTTGATCCTCATTCAACCCTCACCCCACACTGATCGCACATATCCTCATATACCATTGCATCCTCTACCTGTACTTTATTTTAATGTCTGACTGTACTGTTAACTCCTTGAGGGCAAATATCCTGTACACCAAATCTATTGTATTCTCCTAAATGTTTAGTAGAGTTTTTTCACTCTCAGTAAGTGTTCAGTAAATACCTCTGACTGAATGATTGATTGTAGATGGGCAGTTTGGAAGAGAAGAGGACTAGAAGGGAAACTGAGAAAAATCCATTTTAGACTTGAACAAAAGGACATGATGTGGAGGCAAGAGGAGATGGGGGATGGTCTAGGGTGTGGGAGGCCAGGGCTACAAAGATAGTTTGGGGCTATCAGAGATTAATTCTTTACCTGAGAATAATGCCACATAAGCAATATCTTTAACTCCTCCCTCTCTTTCAACCCCAATATTCAGGCTGTTGGCAAATGCTTTTGGTTTTACTGTTACAACATTCCCAGGACTGGCCTCTTCCTCTTCACCCAAATGGCCACCACACTGGTCTAAGCACTTGCCTTATCCTGACATAGCTACTCTACCAGCCCTCCTCACTGATTTCCCAGCCTCCTTTCTCTTTTTCCTCCAGTCCATACTTCACTCTGTTTCCCAGATCACGTCTCTGGAATGTTCTACCCACAGCTCTTCACTTCTCAAAGTTTTTTTTTATTATTACTGTAAGGGTGTACCTGAAGAGTCTTGTAAATAGGACTCTTCTGAGGATGAATCTAAGTTTATCAGACAGCTCTCTCCTGCCCTGCCTCCTTTATCTCTGACTCTTTATTTTTCTGTCCTTTTGACTGATTAAGCATCCCTCTTTAACTCTCTTTCTTTTTGGCCGTGGCATTCAATCATTCAATTGTATTTATTCAGCACTTACTGTGTGCTGAGCATCCAACCTGCACGTCGGATTTCCTCACACGTGAAAATACTAGGAGAATCTCTATATAACTACCAAGTAATGTTGAACTTTTAAAAGCTGGTGAAAAAAATGCATCCTGAGAATACTTAATGATAGTGGGGTTGAGAAACGTTATAGACTCCATTTATATCTTGAACTGATTACAGTGAATTTCTAAACAATGAATTGTGGGGGATCCAATGACCTTTCCAGTATGTTTTCACTTAGAGAAATGATCTCAGCAAATATTAAGAGATGAGGTATTAATTAGTTAGAGCCCAGGACTCTGGCTTTCAATCCTAGTTGTGCTATTTGCCTGCTGTGGGACCTTGGGTGCGTTCCTTAACTTTTCAGTGCCCCGGTTTCTTTATCTGCACAATGGGGATAAAATATGCTCTAGAGGTTTTCAGTCTAAGAGGAAGGGGGTACAGGTATTTTATCCCCATTGTGCAGATGAGGAAATTGAGGCACCGAGAAGCTAAGGGACTTGCCCAAATCTGGGCTGTGTCTGAGGTGATTATTTTGTGTCTACCTAATGTTTGTATGGCACTGGAAACTTCCTAGTGCCTTTATCACTCCCTTCATAATAATCATGATCATCATTATTATTATATTTTAATGTATTCTTAATAGTACAGTAGTCCCTCCATTTCTATTCAGAATGAGGACCTGTGTTCTGAGCTAGTGTTTCAAAATTAGTAATGCTTGATATTTCTCAATTTGGCTGATTCAGGTAAATATCCACCTGCTGTACGCTCATCACGTTGGCCGACCTAATGGAGAATTCAAACAACGTCACAGAGTTTGTCCTCAGGGATCTGCTCCCAAACCAAGAGTGGAAGGTAACTTGTTTCGTGTTGTTCTTACTCTATTATTTAGCCATCTTGTTGGGCAACCTTCTTATCCTCATCACCATCAGAAACAGCCATCTTAGCAGCCGATGTACATTTTCCTCAATTGCTTGTCCACTATGGACCTCTGCCTTACGTCCACAGTTGCTCCTAAGACGATCGCGGACCTATTGGTGGAAAGAAAAGCTATCTCCTATAACTCCTGCATGATCCAACTCTTTGGCGTTCACTTCTTCAGCGATGCCAAAGGATTGCTACATCGCCATCTGCAAGCCTCTCCACTACCTGATGGTTCTGAGCCGGCAGGCTTGCCACATGTCAGTCTTGGCCTCTTTTGTAGGGGCTTTTTCGCATTTGATCCTGCAGATTTTCATCATGGTACAGTTACCTTTCTGTTGCCCCAGTCAGACTGACCACTATTTCTGTGACATGCTTCCTCTGCTGAAGCTCATCTGTACCGAGACCTATTTTGTCAAAGTCTTAATCATTGTCAGCACTGGTGTTCCGTCTCTACCTTGGTCGTTTCCTATCTCATCATTTTATCTGTCCTGAGAAAACACTGCACAGAGGGTCGGCATAAAGCTCTCTCTACCTGTGGTTCACATATCACCATGGCACTCATGTTTTTCTTGCTCCTCATCTTGTGTTATATTCCCGTGACCGATTCCATCAGCGATGATAAAGTGTTTGCCCTCTTTTACACCATCATCACCCCCATGTTCAACCCCTTCATCTACACGGTGAGGTACACCGACAAGAAAAATGCCATGAGAAAGGTATGGTGTAGGAAAGTGTTATCGGAAAGAAAATAAATGCATAAAATTGACTTCCATTTCTTATGTTTTCTGTACACTTTAGCATAGAATTGTGCATTAGCTCTCCTCTCCTCCTCCCCTCCCTGTGGCCACCCCCCTTTGCCCTACTCCCTTCCCCTCCCCAAAGCACTTGCATATACTTGTACACATTTATTACTCTGTTTCATTTGAAAATATTAACTATATTTATTTTGTTAATGATGCATATATAGCTATAATTCCATTTATTCTGATGGTAATGACACCCATCTACTTGTTTTGTTTTGTTGTCTGTCTCCCCCTTCTAGACTGTGAGCTCGTTGTTTGGTAGGGGCCATCTCTATATGTTGCCCATCTATACTTCCCAAGCACTTAGTACAGTGCTCTTCATACAGTAAGCGCTCAGTAAATATGATTAAATGAATGAATTAGCATTAACATTATGCCAGATTAGCATATCCACAGGTTGCATTTCCAGGCCCCCTTCTTGTCCCAATCAATCGGTGGTATTTATTGAGTGCCTTCAGTGTGCGGAGCACTGTACTAAGTGCCTGAGATAGTACAGTACCACAGAGTTGGTAGACATGATCCTTGATATAGTGTAGATCAAATGATCACCAGCATGTCTCCTCTCTTTGTGGCAGGGTTAATATCACACGGCTATCAACCATTCTGTGGTCTGCTTCTGCCAAGGCTTCCTCTCTTCCAAAATCTTCAAGATCGTGGAAATCTTCATGTCTTTCTTGAGAACAATTTTCAATGATAGTCATTTGCATGTGTAATGGCTCCTAGAACAGTCATCATTTAGTAATTAAAATATAAAACCAGGTGGTTTGTGTGATTCATTTCAACGTGCTTGTGGCATAATGGTTCCTCTCGGTGAGACAGTAAGTTACCTTTGTAATTAACTTTCAAAAATATTCAGACCTGAAAAATTCATTTGCTGTGCATATGTTGCATCAGCCCTGCCTGTATTTACCATAATTCCACCCTCACACTTCTGACACTGGCTCCATAACGTTAAGAGACTAGTTTCCAGAGTTTAGTACAGTGCCTTGAACAGAGTAAGTGCTTAACAAATAATTGTAATTAATTATTATTGTTAATATGCTAAAGCTTGCAAACCCAGCGTGAATTTATATGAAAATTAATCTTGAAGGAAATTGTTAGAGGACAATTGCTTGTGTTCTGTCTCTGTTTTGCCTTTAAGATTCATAAGACTGGATGAATTTTCCCCCTCACTGGATGAAAGGAATTAGAACGTATTATGACTGGAACCTGTTAATCTAATTGTGTAGCCAAATGGAACGAAGCACAGGATTCAGAGTTAGGAGGCCCAGGTGACTGTCCACAAGTTGCTTAACTGTTCTTTGCCTCAGTTTCCTCATCTGAAAAGCTGAATCAGAAACCTATTTCCCAATCCTTTAGACTGTGATACCTGCCTAGGACAAGAACTATGTCCATTTGATTATTTTGTCTTTACCCCCACACTTAGCAAAGTACTGGACACCTACTAAGCACTGAATGAATATTATTATCATTAATATTATTGTTATTATCCAATTTTTCATTACTAAAAAAGGGGACTGTATTAATCTCTCAGAGCAGAATTGGAAGCAGATAATTTATTCTTTACTATTTCCCTACCATAAATATATGCATTTATATACTTTCTGAACCCAGCAATCAATTAATTGTACTTATTGAGCCCTTTATTATGTGCAGAGCACCGTACTAAGAGCTTGGGAAAGTACAGAAGAGCAATATAATAGGTGAGAGTGCTGCCTTTGAACCAATACATTTTCTCTTTCCCCCCTCTCCCTTCTTCCCTCTCTCTTTCTCTCTCCCTTCCCCTTTTCCTCCCTCTCTCTTTCTCTCTATCTCTATACAATGTGTGACTAGTCCTAGGTTTAGATTATAACTAATATTTAGGTTAAGGCTACAATGATGGTTCGTTTTAGCTTAAAACTCCAAACCCATTACAATCTAAGCCCATGGCAGTCCACAAATGGCCAGAAAAGATTCAAGCATCACTAATTAACCAGCCACACGCATATGGTATTAGGCAATAATGGGGACTTGCATATAGAGATTAATCAATGAGAAAGCGAATTGTCTGCATTTATGGGGTGTTCTATGATGGAATATTGTCACGGTAATCAAGAACACAACATTCTCAAGGAACTAAGACCGGAACAGACACATTTGCAAGAAGATACTGACTCTTCCTAACATTTGAAATCAAAGGAATGGTTTACAGTAGCAGTAACAGCATTTATTAAGCCCTCACTGTGTGGGCCACTGTATTATGGTCTGGGAGAAAATCCACAGATGGGAATTGGAACCCGACTCTGTCCCTCAGGGGTTTGACAGTCCAAATCCATCAGATCTCTCAGGTTACCCTGGCCACCGAGCACCTGATTTTAATTAAGTGAATGAGATGTTTTGCTCTCTCAGGACAAACCCGCACCTCTGCAAAGAGTTTAGGGAGCACCAGATCAAGAGGATATGAGCGGAGGCTGAGATGAGGCAAGAAGGAAGGAACTGATTAATAGAAAGCAGAAACAATATAGGTAGTGTAAAAATGAAGGGAGCTAGAAGGGAGAAGGAAGAAGAGAAGCCGTGTGCCTAGTGAAAGAGCACAGGCCTTGGTTCTAATCCTGACTTCTCCAATTGTCTGCTGTGTGATTTTAGGCAAGTCATTTCATTTCTCTGTGCCTCACTTACCTCACCTATAAAATAGGGATTAAAACTGTGATCCCCATGTGGGACATGGACAGTGTCCTACCTGATGATCTTTTATCTTCTCCAGTGTTTTGTACAGTGTCTGGCACATAGTGAGCACTTACTTTATATCATTAAGAAAAAGAGGGAGAGAGTGGAAGGCTGAGTTGCAGGAGATGAGGAAAAGAACTCATCATGCTGAAACAGCGTGGTTCAGTGGAAAGAGCACGGGCTTGGGAGTCAGAGGTTATGGGTTCTAATCCCAGCTCTGCCTCTTGTCAGCTGTGTGACTTTGGGCAAGTCACTTAACTTCTCTGTGCCTCAGTTCCCTCATCTGTAAAATGGGGATTGACGCTATGAGCCGCACGTGGGACAACTTGATCACCTTGTATCCCCCCAGGGCTTAGAACAGTGCTTTGCACATAGTAAGTGCTTAACAAATACCATCATTATTTAACTTGGCTTTTCTGCATTTCTTAGTATGTAAAGTAGCTGAGATTTGGTTACCTGAATTAGGAAGGAAGCAACTGGAAAGAAAAAATAAGTAAGCTTTCTTCATCAGATGATGAAACGGATACCTAGTTCATTAGACTCATTCGCTAGAGTTCATAGCTGGACAGTTATGAGGTCCCTTGGAGACTGGTTCCCTTGAGTCTTCAGATGGCTTTAAGTATTTTCAGGAGGATTTTTTGGACTGGTTCAGCAGAGACATTAGTGCCATCTAACAGCTTTTCTGTTCTTCCTGAGTTCAGGAGGATGAGAAAGATTGACTCAGCAGGCTCAGGCCATTGTGGCTTCTAAGAGTTTATTTCTGTTCTTTAGGAGCAACGGGCACTTTGCCTGGCTCAAGAGTAAGATGGATCTGTCAGTCAGTCAGTCTAATGCATTTATTGAGTGCTTACTGTGTCCAGAGCATTGTATCAAGTGCTTGGGAGAGTTAAATACAACAATGAACAGACACCTTTCCTGCCCTCAGGGCCTGCATTTCAAGGAAAAGAATATTAATGTTTGACTAGTTGGGGGCAATTCAGTAAAGTAATTTTACATGGACAGAACAGGACTTTCAAGATTTTGGCCCATGAGACACAGATATTATAATAATAATGTTGGTATTTGTTAAGCGCTTACTATGTACCAAGCACTGTTCTAAGTGCTGGGAGGGGATACAAGGTAATCAGGGTTGTCCCACGTGAGGCTCACAGTCTTAATCCCCATTTTACAGATGAGGTAACTGAGGCACAGAGAAGTGAAGTGACTTGCCCAAAGTCACACAGCTGACAAGTGGCAGAGCCGGGATTATATTCATTCACCCACACACCAGGGTCTGTTCATATGTTGCAATATTTTTGTCTGCCACATGGACTTTCTTCATGAGTAGCCATGACAGACAGGGTCCTGGGAGGAACTTTCCACCACAGATGCTCAGACCCAATGTTCAGGTATTGCTGTTCATGTGGATGATGACCAAGAAAGAGGAAGTGGATGCTTAAAGAATCGCCCTACCACGGCCGTCCCTAAATACCTGTTCAGAGCTGACAGGTGCAGTGTTTAGAAACCTCGCTGTAGGAGAATCTTATCCCCTTTCCCACACAAGCCTTACTAGCCAGCCTGGGGCATGGAAATCAACCTTTCTAGAATATTTTTTCCCCAGGAAAAAAAGTCTGTGTACTCTACATAACTGGAATTTTTTCATCTAAAGGTAAAGTGAATTTTGGAAATATGCTATCTCTCTCTTTTTCTATGTCATTCTTGTTTAGTTCAAAAGGAATTTTCAATTTACAGGCTTTTCTAGTCTTGGAAATTCTTATAGGGGACCTCTTCTTCTTCCTCTTCCTCTTTCTCTTCCTCCTCTTTCAAATCTTTTATCTTCTTCATTCTTCTTTTTTATGGTATTTGTTAAGCCCTTACCATGTCCCAGTCACTGTGCTAAGCACCAGGGTAGATACTAGGTAATCAAGTTGAACATAGTCCCCGTTCCACATGGGACTCACAGGTCTTAATTCCCATTTTACAGATGTCATCACAAAGGTACAGATAAGTGATGTGACTCTCCCAAAATCACACAACAGACAAGTGGCAGAACCGGGTTTATTACCCAGGTTCTTCTAACTCCCGGGACCGTGCTCGATCCACTAGGCCAAGCTTATTCTGATTTCCAAATTTCTTGGCCAGTGGAAAGCCACTCAAGGCTGCAGATTTCATTGGGATCCTCCTGGCCACAGATGTCAACCTAGGCCATTGGGTGAGATAAGCTGCTTGGAACCAACTATATATGCTACACAAATCACTCGGCGGTGACCAAAGTGAAGATGAGGAGCTCAGCTGCCAGGGGTTGAACGTGCTGGGGAGCAGACTGGGAGGAGGCAGCCAAGATGGCAGTCGGCAGGAAGTCAGGTCTTTCCCCTGGACTTCTACAGATGCCCCAGTAAACCTTCCGTGGATTGCAGATCTTGTGGGTCATCTTACTCCCTCACTCTGAAAGCCCATTCATAAAATGAACATTTTTGAAAGGGATCAGTACGACGAACCTATTCTTGTATCTGAAGGGATTCCTCCTGAAACATTAAGCAATTGGAATATTTTTGTTTCATTCTATATTCTGCTATTTGTAGAAATGATTGCAATTTGCTTAGTGGTGCAGCAGTCAGGTTGAATAGAAGTTCTGAATTGGAATGAAAATATTCTAACATAACAATCTATTAATAATAATTGATGATAACTGTGCCTCTATTTGCTAAGCACTGTGCTAAGCAATGTGGTAAGTGCAAGGTAATCAGATCCCACATAGGCTTCATCGTCTGAGTAGAAGGGAGAACAGGTATTGAATCCCCATTTTTTAGATGAGGAAACTAAGGCCCAGAGAAGTGAAGCTACTTGCCCAAGGTCACACAGCAGGTACATGACGGAGCTGGGATTTGAACCACAGTCCTATAAGGTAAAGAATCACTTACATGAACCAGACACAGAAAACAAATGATCAATTTTGTATATTTGGTATTATTTCAGATCATTTAAAGCTTTCCTGCCCCCTCACTGATTTCACTGAACACAAGGACAGCAACGTCACTAAATTTGTTTTCATGGGAATTTCCCCAAACCTGGAGGTGCAAACACTGTGCTCTGTCCTGTTCTTAACATGATAGCTTATAATCGTTTTGGGAAATCTCATTTTCACACTGTCAGACGTAGCCGTCTGATCGACCAGCCTATGTATTTCTTTCTCAGTCTGTTGTCTGCCATGGATCTCTACTATGCCTCCACCATTGTTCCCCACATGATCTGAAACCTACTTGTTGAGAGAAAAAAAAATTATTTCTCCAACTCTATGGCTTAACTCTTTGCTGTGCATTTCTTTGGCGGGGTTGAGATCTTCATTCTAGTGGGAATGGCTTATGACCCGTTACATTGCGATCTGCAAACCCCTCCGCTACATGGCAGGGTGAAGTTTCTAGTTGGCCATCTTTGTGTGATGCCCAGGCATTAGGCGCAATAAGCCAAACTTCCTTTTTTTGGGGTGTTTGTTAAGTGCTTACCATGAGTCAAGTACTATTCTAAGGACTGGGAAGAGTATAGTGTAGCAGAATTAGTAGACACATTCTCTGACACACACATACAGTCTAAATAAGAGGGGCAACAGGCATTTCATCCCCATTTGACGGTGAGAGGAGACTGAGGGCCAGAGAAGTTAAGAGACTTGCCCAAGGTCAAACAGCAGGCAGGTGGCAGATCCAGAAATAGAACCCAGATCCTTCTGATTCCCAGCCTTGTTCTTTATCCACTAGGCCATTTTGCTTCTCTGCCTCACAAGGATGTAACTTTGCCCTTCTCCTCAACTCATTTCTCTTATTCAACAAACATATTAAATCTGTCACCAAATCCTGTAGGTTCTACCTTCTCAAATCGTTAAATTCTTTCCTTTCCTCTCCATCCAAACTGCTAAAATTTTGAACAAAGCTCTTCTTATCTCTCCTTGATTACTGCATCAGCCTCCATGCTGACTTCCCTTCCTCCTCACTCTCTCCACTCTAGTCCATACTTCACTCCATTGCCTGGATCATTTTTTCTACAAAACCGTTCTATCCATGTTTCACCACTCCTCAAAAACCTCTAGTGGTTGCCCATTCACCTCTGCATCAAACAGAACCTCCTTACCATTGGATTTTGAACACTTAGTCACCTTGTTCCCCTCCTATCTTACCTCCCTGATTTCCTACTAGAGCCCAGAATGCACAATTCGATCCTCTCACACGAACCTATTTACTGAACTTTGATCTCGTCTGTCTCACCACTGACCCCTCGCCCACTTCCTGCCTCTGGCCTGGAACTTCTTCCTCCTTTATATACTACAGACCACCGCTTCAAGTCTTATTAATCTCACATCTCGTGCAAGAGGCCTTCCTTGACTAAGCCCTCATTTTCCTAACTCCCTCTCATTTTCTTCAGCACCCTTGCACTTGGATTCACAACTTTTACTTACCCCACCCTCAGCCTTCCACCACTTGTGAACATATCGATAATTTTTAATGTATACTAATGTCTGTCCTCCCCCCCCAGACTGTAAGTTTCATGTGGGCAGGGAATGTGACTACTGACTCTCATTCTCTTTGCTTAGTAAAGTGCTTTGCACAACATAAGCACCCAATAAATATCATTGTTTGATTCTCACTGTGCCTTGCTCTCTCCTCTCTGCATTGACCCCATTACTCACAACTTTCTTCCTGCCTTCCTCCAGGTACCTGGACTTGTTGGGGAAGAATTCTCTTAAGGAGGATTTGGATATACATGACTATGGGGAATGAGAGAGGAATAAAGGATAAACCCACAATTGTGGGTGTTAGAAACGGGGAGGGTAGCTGTGCTATCAGTTGTTATGGGAAGTGAGGTGGAGGAGAAGATTTGGGAAGGATAAATGTTGGATATTTACTTGGTACTCTGAATCTTTTAGGTGGGTTTACCAAAAGAAAATATAGTAATTCAAGAAACTGGGAAAGAAAAGAATCCAAGATTATCTTTGATATCTTTAAAGAAATTAAATCCTTAACTCCATAAATGCCACCTTCCCAGAAACTGCCTGATTTCAACTGTGTGGCTCCCAATGACTGTTTCCAGTAAGAGCGATGGGTAAGGGAGAAAATCTCTCCTTATAATATGTTGGCCTCACTCAGAGCTCAGAAATAGAAGTCTGAGACAGAATGGTGGCAGAGGTCAAACAGTTAACTAAAATGCAAATTAAGTGCATGAGACAATGTTTCTGGATTGACAAAAAAAAGCCATGTTAGCTCCAACCCCCAAAAGGCACTGGCATATAGTAAGTACTTAACAAATACAACAATAATCATTATTATTGTTATTTTGTTTAGTTCTGATACTACACATATAAATATAACAATCATTATTATTATTATTGTGATTTTGTTTGGTTCTGATACTACTGGATAGAGAATGGGCCTGGGAGTGGGTTCTAATACCAGCTCCACCACTTGTCAGCTATGTGACCTTGGGCAAGTCACTTAACTTTTCAGTGCCTCGGTGACCTCATTTGTGAAATGGGAATTAATGCTGTGAGCCCCATGTGGCACAATAACTGTGTCCAACCTGATGAGTTTCCATCTTCCCAATAATTAGTACAGTGCCTGTCACATAGTAAGAGCTTAACAAATATCAATAGAGATGGGACAAGTTTCCAGATTTCCTCCATGGAGTCCTATCAGGAAGTCACTCCCTGGCCCTTTAAGTGCCTTTAAATATACGGAGTCTGTTCAGCAAAGATTGTCCCAAGACAGTTTCTACTCTGGGCATTAGTGGAATCCAAGATGGGAGCTATTGGCTCAGCCTCATTGAGTGTTTTCTGTGCTCAGAGCCAACTGGATGAAGGAAAAGGTCAGAGAGACCTTTCCCTAGTCTCGCTCATGAAAACCAGCAGCTACTTGATACTTGGGACCTCCAGTTTCTAAGAAGTTGCTCTTGTGTAAGTACTTCATTTTTTTAAGCAAGCGAAAGATCCAGCAGTGCTTTCTATGTAGCCCTGAAAACCTTTGCTGGTTCCCAAAAATGGAACTGGTGAACTGACCATAGAACCACTGAGAAACCCTTCAATAAGACGGTAGGGGTGTATGTTTGCCATACTTATTCTTTTTGTCTTCTAGTTCTATTCATAAAAAAAGTTTTGTTCATTCATTCAATCTTATTTATTAAACTCTTACTGTGCACAGAGCACTGTACTAAACTCTTGGGCAGGTACAATACAATAAACAGTGAAATTCCTGTGAGCCCATTGTTGGGTAGGGACCATCTCTATATGTTGCCGATTTGTACTGCCCAGGCACTTAGTACAGTGTTTTGCACACAGTAAGTGCTCAATATACATGATTAAATGAATGAATTCCCTGCCTAAAACGAAGTTTGCGTTTAAGTACAAGAGAGTATTTCCTTGTCAAGCCCTGGTGAATATTCCTGGATAACAGATATGTTCTCTTGGGATAAAATTATGTTCATTCTAGCATTTATTTGCTGGGAAATTGTCATAAGGTCCTTAAAACTCACATATATGTTCTGAGTTTAGCACATTAGATGAAGCGCTTTAAACTGTATCTTTTGCTAGAGGAACTCATCTGAACTAAATTCACATTTCAGATTTGAATCACCCCCTTTCTATGTTAGTATGGTGTCTTGTGTCTGCCACCTTCAGACTTTGTCAGACAAAATCCTTAATATTTGACACAATATCAATCACTTCATTTTATTTGTCATGTCAAAAGTCAGTCAGCGATATACGAAGAAAGAATTGTATAAAAAATATGATGCTTCTCCCCTCAGATCATTCTCTGAAGACATTCTGGTACTATCAGGCAGTTTTTAAAGTAATCCCTAAAACATCAACTCCTCTGAAGTCTAATAGTGACAGAACATGATTTTTTATATATCAGTATGCAGTTTCTTCCCAATTCAAATGGAAAATAGCTTCAAATGAGCCAAAAATGTTTTATTTCAGCTGGCTATTTCTAATAGAATGAGGTATGGCACCCGAGACTTTAAAATTCATTTGAAAGGCATTGACCAATAATTTCCTTGGTATTTTTTTCCCTACGGACAGGATTTGAATGGAGCTCAATTTGCAGAATGTTATCACACGAAGGACAGATGTGTTGAATAGAGAAGATATGAAAATCTGGATATGAAATCTCCCAGTTTTGCCAGTATGTCACCTGTTGCAGTTTGGTTATAAGGCTTATGTGAGAAATCACGTATAATAAAAACTATTGCAACTTTGTACATACTATCTATGACATCTCCTTTTGCAATCATTACAGATAAATACTCCTCATTCACAGGATGGAAAATAACAGGAACAATGTCACAAAATTTGTTCTCTTAGGTCTGTTCAGTGATAGAAATTTGTAGATATTCTGCTTTGGACTCTTCCTCTCTTGTTACATTGCCATCCTCTTAGGAAATTTCCTCATCTTCATCACCATCAAATGGAGCCCCTTCTTCAGTCAACCCATGTACTTCTTTCTTTTCCACTTGTCCCTCATGGATGTCTGCTACACTACCACGGTAACTCCCAAACTGGTCGGAGATATGCTGTTTGAGAAGAAAGCCATCGCTTTCGAACACTGCATGATACAACTCTTCACCATGCACTTATTTGGAGGGGTTGAGATCTTTATTGTCGTGGGGATGGCCTACGATCGCTATGTAGCCATCTGCAAACCTTTACACTATATGGTCATCATGAACAAGCAGCGGTGCACCACAGTGATTGCAGTGTGCTGGGGAGGAGCATTTATCCATTCCTCGATCAAGTGGCTCCTTGTCATTTTTTTGCCCTTCTGTGACCCTAATAAGATTGATCACTATTTGTGTGATGTTTACCCTGTCCTGGAACTGGCTTGCTCAGATACACATATGACTGGATTTTTAGTCCTCACCAGTTCAGGAACAATAGCGTTGGTTACTTTTGCAGTCTTGGTCTTCTCTTACGTCACCGTTTTAGCCAACCTGAGGACCCACTCTTCGGAAGGACTTCGCCAATCCCTATCCATCTGCACTTCCCACATCACCGTGGTGGCATTGCTTTTCTTGTCCTCCATCTTCATTTACCTCTGCTCAGCCCAGACCTTCCCCGAGGGTAAGGCGGTTGCTCTGTTTTACACCATCATCGCCCCCATGTTCAACCCCTTCATCTACACGCTGAGGAACAGAGAGATGAAAACGGCCATGAGAAAGGTGTGGTGTTGGAAGCCACGTTTGAAGGGAAAATCAGGCTGGTGAAATGGATATCCACATCTCCTGTCTTCATCTCCTGAATTTGGCTTATTTTATCCACCTAACTCTTCTCTGTGCAATCAACTCAGGCTTTCTCCTAGGCTCAGGGGAAGTAAGAACTCTTACTGTTTATCGGACTGTAAACATCCCTTCTTCCACCTCAAAGCCTATATTTAATACAGCCATCCGTTATCCTTTGTCATTTCAAATAAAATATTTTCAAGAAAAGGAATATCTCTTTGCTTAATGGAATAGAAAGCTTATTAAGATCTTCAGTTGATGTTAAAATTAATTGTAAGCATCTAGGGAGAGGGAGTTACATCTTGGATGTGTGTTGTGCAGCAATGGCAGATGTGGGTTTTAGTAGATATAGTTTCTAGTAAATGCTTCTGTGCAAAGCAGGGTTCTCAGTGGGTTCTACTCATACAGTTGCCTCAGTCCCTCCTTGCTGGTAGATGAGGCACAGAACAGGGGTTGAAAACTCTTTTCAGACATGGGGGGCGGGGGCAGCATTTATGATTTTCAGTGGGAAGTAGTGCGCTTAGTGGTAGGAGCACAAGTCTAGTAGTCAGAGGATTTGGGTTGTAATCCCGTTTCTGCCACTGGTGTCCTGTGTGACCTTGTGCCAGTTACTTAACTTTTTTCTGTGGACCTCCATTACCTCCCCTGTAAAATGGAAATGGGGACTCATGTGGAATCCATGTGGAATCTAGACTGTGTCCAAAATGATTACCTTATTTCTACCCCAGCACTTAGTTCAGTAACTGGCACACAGTAAGCATTTAAAAAGATGATTAAGAAATCATCTTTACGTTCCATAATGCATGTTATTGGTCCATAATACTGTTAAGGGACTAATTCATTAGGCTGAGCTCTTTTAAACAAGTTCGGTAGTCTGGGAATTGTTCAATGAAAGGGATTTATTTGAGAACATATTTTTCATTTAAGTTAAGGGGGTAGTGTTTTTTTTTGGTACGTTCTTCTGCAGTTGAAACTATGATGTGAGGATTTAGGACTCGTAAGAAAAAGAAACAGAATAGGGTGATGGCTGCCTTTAAATGAGATAAAATGGAAAACGTACTAGAATGGAAGATAAATACTGTGAAGAGTAGCTTTCAGAATGATGGAGACAAAAATGTCCATATCCATGGAGTTTGAAAAATATGATGTAGAAGTAAGAGGAGCGGTAAGGAGCTATCCCCACGAGAATATTCAGATATCTTTGTTGCAGCTTTATGTTATAATGTGGAAAGCACTTGGCCCCTCACTTGGCAGGTAGACAATCAGTAGTGTACTGTTAAAAGATGATTTTTGCAAGCATGATGCATGGTAGTAGGGTCAGAGTTTTTCTTCTTTTTGTCTTTTTTCTAATGGTATTTGTTAAATGCTTACTATCTGTCAGGGACTGGGGTAGATACAAGCTAATCAAGTTGGACAGAGCCCGTGTCACATTTTACAGGTGATGTAACTGAGGCACAGAGAAGTTGAGTCATTTGCTCAAGGTCAAACACATTCATTCATTCAATCGTATTTATTGAATACTTACTGTGTGCAGAGCACTGTACTAAGCATTTGGAAAGCAGAATTTGGCATAAGATAGAGATGGTCCCTACCCAGGATAAGGATCCAGTTCTTTCTGATTCCCAGGCCTTTGTTATAACCTCTAGGCCATCCTGCGAGTGTTAGAACTATGATTCAGACAAGGGCTCTGGTTGGATTTTGGCCTAGATTTCAAGTTGGATTTAGATCTCGAGAGAACTGGAATAGAATGTCAACCCCAGCTTCCCTTTAGGAGCATGGGGCGTCTTGTATCCATACAGTGAGCACATAACAACTACGATAATAATAATAAAAATAAAGATCACTGGCTTGCCATGTGACCTTTGGCATGTCCCTTAACTTCTCTGTGTTTCCATTTCCGCATCCGTAAAATGGGGATTCAACACCTGTTCTCCTTCCTACTTTGATTGTAAGTCCTATGAGAAACAGGACCTTTGTCTGAGTTGATGATTTTCCATCTACCCCGATGCTAAATGCAATGCTTGCACGTAGTGAGCACTTAACAAATATCACATCTCCAATTCTTGCTTCTCTTGGACCTCCAGTAACTATATAGAACCTTTACAAAAGGGACAGGAATATAGGAGGGTATGAGAGAAGTCGTTGTTTCCCTCTGAGACCCGGAGCACTGGAGCGTGGCTTAGTGGATAGAACATGGGCCTGGGAGTCAGAAGGAGTCAGAAGTGCTGTGGGCGGGCGGGTGGGCGCCCGGGGACTCCGGGCAGGGCTCCCTTGAGCGCTTACTGTGCGCAAAGCACCGTACTAAGCGCTGGGGAGAGTCCGCTTGACTGTGAGTCCACTGTTGGGTAGGGACCGTCTCTCTATGTTGCCAACCTGGACTTCCCAAGCACTTAGTACAGTGCTCTGCACACAGTAAGCACTCAATAAATACGATTGAATGAATGAATGAATGAATGAATGAATAAGAGGACCGTCTCTATATGTTGCCAATTTGTAATTCCCAAGAGCTTAGTACAGTGCTCTGCACACAGTAAGCGCTCAATAAATATGATTGAAAGAAGAAGGATCTGGGTTCCATTCCCAGAACCATATTGTCTGTTGTGTGACCCTGGGCAAGTCACTTCACTTCTCTGTGCCTCAATGACTTCATCTGACAAATGGGAATAAGAGTGTGAGACCTATGTCGAATAAGGGCTGTGTCCAACCAGATTAAATTTTATCTACCCCAGCTCTTAGAACAGTGTTTCATTGATAGTGTTTAACAAGTACCATAATGATTATTAGTATTCCCTTGGGAAAACAGTGCTGGGTAATAGCATCACAATACATGAGCTAGGGAGGGGACTATGTTAATCAATCAATCAATTGTGTTTATTGAACATTTACCATGTGTAGAGCATAAATTCATTTCATTCAGTTGCATTCATTGAGAGCTTACTGTGTGCAGAGCACTGTACTAAGCACTTGGAAAGTACAATACAGCAATAGAGTCAATCCCAGCATACAGCAGTCTTCATTGAGTCGTATTTATTCATTCATTCATTCAGTAGTATTTATTGAGAGCTTACTGTGTGCAGAGCACTGTACTAATAGCTTGGGAAATACAAGTTGGCAACATATAGAGATGGTCCCTAACCAACAACGGGCTCACAGTCTAGAAGGGGGAGACAGACAACAAGACAAAACATGTGGACAGGTGTCAAGTCATCAAAATAAGTCGAAGTAAATCTAGATAATAATAATAATGGCATTTATTAAGCACTTACTATGTGCAATGCACTGTTCTAAGCGCTGAGGAGGTTACAAGGTGATCAGGTTGTCCCACGTGGGGCTCACAGTCTTAATCACCATTTTATAGATGAGGGAACTGAGGCACAGAGAAGTTAAGTGACTTGCCCAAAGTCACACAGCTGACAATTGGCAGAGCCGGGATTCGAACCCATGACATCTGACTCCAAAGCCCGTGCTCTTTCCACTGAGCCACGCTGCTTCTCTAGATGCACATCATTAACACAGTCAATAGAATAGGAAATATGTACAAGTAAAATGAATAGAGTAATAAATCTGTACAAACATATATATAGATGCTGTGGGGAGGGGAAGGAGGTAGGGCGAGGGGATGGGGAGGAGGAGAGGAAAAAGGGGCTCAGTCTGTGAAGGCCTCCTGGAAGAGGTGACCTCACTAGGGCTTTGAAGGGAGAAAGAGAGCTAGCTCGGCGGATGTTCGGGGGGAGGACGTTCCAGGCCAGGGGGAGGACGTGGGTCGGGATTCAACGGCGGGGCAGGCAAGAACGAGGTGCAGTGAGGAGGTTAGCGGCAGAGGAGCAGATGGTGCGGGCTGGACTGTAGAAGGAAAGAAGGGAGGTGAGATAGGAGGGGGCGAGGTGATAGATAGCCTTGAAGCCAAGAGTGAGGAGTTTTTGCTCGATGCGTAGGTTGACTGGTAGCCACTGGAGATTTTTGAGGAGGGGAGTAACATTCCCAGAGCGTTTCTGCACAAAGATGATCCGGGCAGCAGCGTGAAGTATAGACTGAACTGGGGAGAGACAGGAGGATGGGAGATCAGAGAGGAGGCTGATGCAGTAATACAGTCGGGATAAAACAAGAGATTGAACCAGCAGGGTAGCAGTTTGGATGGAGAGGAAAGGGCAGATCTTGACGATGTTGCGGAGGTGAGACTGCCAGGTTTTGGTGATGTATTGGATGTGAGGGGTGAATGAGAGAGCAGAATTGAAGATGACACCAAGGTTGCATTTACAGTGTGCAAACCACTGTACTAAGCGATTGGAGCACTTTACAAAGTGATTGGGAAAGTGCAATACAACAGAACTGGTAAACATTACCCCTGCCCACAGTGAGCTGACACTTTACAGGAGGAGATAGACAACAAAATCAATTATAGCTGGGGAAACATTAGAGCATGAGGAGATGTACCATAAATGATTGGGGCTGGGGCAAAACAAAATTTCTTAAGAGGTACACAGACAAATACAGAGTCATTGCAGAGCGCAGGGTGCGGAATGTAATTGAAGACAGAACTTATTTAGCAAGGGTCTCTTGGCGGAGAACTTCTCCACTCACGGCTGCTTTGTGTGTTTATGACCTGCTCTTTGCTCCACATTCTGTGGTGGGCTGTGCTCTGGAGGGAGACGCAAACCCCATGAGTAAATTTCCAGTTGATTTTTTGATTCAGAAAAAATTTGAAGACCACCTGCAAAGACTTCTTCCATAATATAGAACTAGCTAAACTTGAGTTTCAATGCACGTGGATGATGTATAACATATTATTTCCAAAGAGCATTTTTTACCAGCTTCTCTTTAAACAAGACACTTTAGCTATATGATTTCTGAGTTTCTTCAATGGTTTCATAACTGTAAAAACCTGTAGCCAACTAGTAGAATGAAATAGTCTGAAATTTAAAGGTAAATAACATATATCGCTTACGATGACCATTTGGATTATCCTATGCTTTCTGTAATTGGCTTATAAAACAGTCAATGTATAGTATTTCCTGAGTACCGACTACATGCAGAGCACAATCCTAAGCCTTTGAAGGAGTATAATAAAGATAAAAGACATGTTCCCTGGGCTCAAGGAATTTGCAATCTATTGGCAGTGAGAGGTACAGAATAATTTCCAGTTGTCTGAAAAAGAAAATGGAAAAATGGTTAAATGAGTCTTTAAGTTATTTAATAGTGTTTAAGGTGTATGCTGGCTGTGAGTCCAAATGAACAGACTGGGTTGTTGAGAGGGTATAATCTGGGGAGAAGAAAATAATCAACAAATGGTTAAATTATCATAATCGAAAATATGGGCGAAGTTACAGAATTGATAGCAGTGCCTACTAAATGTACTCAAACCTGTTTTCAACATGATGAAGAAAAGTTCCTGGGTTTGTTCCACCCCCACCTCTGATAAAGAAGATCTTCAGGGACTTTGGGAGCTGGCAGAGTCCCTGGACCTTTAAAATGTTTAGCTTTAACAGCTGGGTCTTCTAAACAATTTTTTTTACAAGTTAGCTCTGCACCATGCATTTGCTGGGTTGAGGGGGAAAACTTTGTGCTTGTCATTCTTTTTTTTCCCCTCTGAGTTCAGACATAGGTGAGTGAGGTTTCATGCCTCAGACAGCCCCAAGGAAATAAATTTGACTCTCAGGAAACCAGAGATGACTCGAGATTCAGAAACTCCAGTTTTTTTGGAAACGTCTCCATCCAATGTGAGGGTTGGATTTCCACTGAGACTTGAGTCCTGTCCTGATGCAGCTCTGAAAAGCTTTTTGTTTCCCGTGACTGGACATAAAGATCCAAGCACACAGAAATGCATCACTGTGGGAAGACTATCAAAGGGGTAAGGTTTTTTTCTTTTCTTTCTTATAACAACAGAGTTTTCTCTTAATTTCCCAGTTCTCATTCTTTGATTCATGGACTTTTCTATGCAGGTCCCTTGTCGTTTTAATATAAAAAAGAAGCCAGATTGCAAGGCCATAGGGTCGAATTGGCTGAAAATTGAGAATGGATTGTGAATTTTGGTCTTCACCTAAGTCACAGTCTTAATTCTGAAATATTGTGAGACAGATAAAATTCATTTTTTAGCCCACCATTTCTCTTTTGGCAGATCTCCAGGACTGTTTAACTAGTCTGACTAGACACCCTCATGTGATTTCTTGGTTCAAATCAGGTGGTCCTTAAAGGAATCCCGTGACTGATGAGCTGTATTTTTGTTGTCGAATGCCTTTGAGTCGTTTCTGACCCATGGTGACTCCTTGGACACCTGTTCCCCAGAACATCACATTTTCATCTGCACTTGTTCTGGTTTGTAGTCCACAGCTTTTTCTTGGTCAAAAATATGAAACTCCTTTTTATTGCCTTCTTTCCCGTGCTTCTGCTGCCCAGCACAGGTGAAGCAACTTTGTCTGATGTTTTGGCTTAGACCTTTCCATTATGGGTAATCCCAATGAGAGACTAGCTCTCTTACTCTAAGCTCTAAACTTCATCATCTTACACCAACTCTACTGCCACGATAAGGTGTGTATTCAAAGGAGAGTGGGATTTATTAGAAAAAGGAAATCAGATGGTTTGAATTCTGAAATCTGAAATCCTCATGCAACAGATATGATCTCTAGAGTAATATATTTATTGCTGGGTACTATCGCCAGTGGAAAGATGATAGGACTGGGAGTGAGAGACCTGTATGTGGGAATCAGCATGGACTTGTAGATTAAGCACAGTCCTGGGAGTTAGAGGACCTGGGTTCTAATCCGACTCCACCACATAGCTCCTGTGTGACCTTTGACAAGTCACGTCACTTCTTTGCACATCAGATACCTCGTCTGTAAAATGGGAATTAAGAGTGAGAACCTCATGGGGGACAGAGACTATGTCCAACTTCATTAACTTGTATTTGTCCCAGAGCTTAGAACAGTGCATGGTACATAGTAAATGCTTAACAAGGACCATAATCATTATTATTTTTATTATTCTTATTATTAGTTTCTGCTCCTGGACTTCTGGGTGATCTGGGACAAGACGGTCTCTTAATTATGATATTAATAATTATTTTCCCTCCCAAACCCTGTCTTCTCCCTGACTTTCCCGTCACTGTAGACAGCACTACCATCCTTCCCGTATCACAAGCCCGCAACCTTAGTGTCATCTTTGACTCCGCTCTCTCATTCACCCCACACATCCAATCTGTCACCAAGCATTTACTCTGTGTTGCACCCAGGAATAAATTCAGGATAATTATTCCTGTTATCATTTTTATTATTCTATTTGTTAAGTCCTGTGTGCTAAGCCCTGTACTGAGTATTAGGATAGATAAAAGATAACCAGAAAAGACTAGCAGTGTGATCCACTGAATAAAGCATTGGCCTGGGAGGCAGAAGGACCAGGGTGCTAATCCTGGCTCCACCACTTGTCTGCTGCTTGACCTTGGGCAAATCACTTAACATAATAATAGTAATAACAATGGCTTTTTAATGTACTTATGTGCCAAGCACTGTTTTAAACCTGGAGTAGATACAAACTAATTAGATTGTACCATGTGTGGCTCAAAGTCCTAAGCCCCATTTTACAGATGTGGTAACTGAGGCACAAAGAAGTTAAGCTACTTGTCCAAAGTCGTGCTGCTGACAAGTGGCGGAGCCAGGATGAGAACCCACTACCTCTGACTTCCAACCCCAGACTCTTTCCACTAAACCAGGCTGCTTCAACATGTCAACATATCAAGATGTGGGACACAGACCCTGTCCAACCTGATTAGCACTGTTCCCAGTGCTTAGACCAGTGCTTGGCACATAGTAATCACTTAACAAATGACATAAAAAATGGGGGCACTGAATCTAAGTAGGAGGGAGGTAGAATCTAATCCTCATTATTCAGGTGGGAAAACTGAGGCACAGAGTCGTTAAATGAGTTGGTCAAGGTCACACAGCAGGCAGGTGGGAGATCTGGAATTAGAACCCAAATCTTGTGACTCCCAGGCTTGTGCTCTTTCCATTAGGCCAGGCTTCTTCTCTTGTGTCACAGGTTTCTCCACTGCCAAATGGGGATACAATTTTCCTTCTCCCTTCTTCTTAGATGGTGAGCCCTATATGGAAGAAGGACTGTTTCCTATCTGATTAGCCTGTATTCTGGTACTTAACACAGAGTTCATAATGAATAAAAGTATATGTTTATCTTCTCACTAGAAATGAAAGAGATGTATAACCAGAAAAGATATAAAGTTTCTCATATATATTGGCACAGTATTGTAAGTGATATTCAATTATAAGTCCAATGAACTGGTCACTGAAAGTTTCTAAATATTATTTACGATGCTTCATTTTGCAATCATTTCAGGGAAATATTCCTCATTCCCAGGATGGAAAATAGGAACAACGTCACTGAATTTGTTCTTTTAGGTTTGTCTAGGGATAGAAATTTACAGATATTCTTCGTTGGGCTCTTCCTCTCCTGTTACATTGCAATCCTCGGAGGGAATCTTGTCATCCTCATCACCATCAGAGGCAGTTCCCTCATCAAACAGCCCATGTACTTCTTCCTCTGCCACTTGTCCCTCATGGACCTCTGCTACACTTCCACGGTGACTCCGAAACTAGTCAGAGATTTGCTGTCTGAGAAGAAAACCATCTCTTTCGACCACTGCATGATGCAACTCTTCACCATGCACTTATTTGGTGGGGTGGAGATCTTCATTCTCGTGGGGATGGCCTACGATCGCTATGTCGCCATCTGCAAACCCTTACACTATATGGTCATCATGAACAAACAGCGATGTGTCACAGTGGTTGCAGTGTGCTGGGGAGGAGCATTTCTCCATTCCTCGGTCCAGTCGCTCCTTGTCATTTTTTTGCCCTTCTGTGGCCCTAATAAGATTGATCACTATTTGTGCGATGTTCAGCCTCTCCTGGAACTGGCTTGCTCAGATACTTACGTGACTGGATTTTTAGTCCTCGGCAATACAGGGACAGTTGTGTCGGTTTCTTTTGCAATATTGGTTTTCTCTTATGTCACCATTTTAACTAGTCTGAGGACCCACTCTTTGGAAGGACGTCGCAAAGCCCTCTCCACCTGTGCTTCCCACATCACCGTGGTGGCATTGTTTTTCTTGCCCTGCATCTTCATTTACCTCCGGCCAGCCCAGACCTTCCCAGAGGATAAGGTGTTTACTCTGTTTTACACCATCATTGCCCCCATGTTCAACCCCCTCATCTACACGTTGAGGAACAGAGAGATGAAAACGGCCATGAAAAAGGTGTGGTGTAGGAAGCCGCATTGGGAGAGAAAATCAGGCAGGTGAAATGGATGTTCACATGTCCTGTCTTCCCCTCCTTCATTTGGCTTATTCTATACACCCAGCTCTTCTCTGTACAATCAGCCCAGGTTTTCTCCTGGGGAGAAACCTGGAAAGGAGAATTCCTTTCAGGGGAAAGGAGAATTCCTACTGTTTAAACATCCCTTTCTCCACCTTAATGCCTATATTTAATACATCCATGCATTGTCCTATGCCATTTCAAATACAATACTTTCAAGAAATGGAATAACTCCTGCTTAATGGGATGCAAAGCTAATTAAGACCTTCAGCTGATGTTAAAATTATTTCTAAGCTTCTAAGGAGAGGGAGTTACATCTTTGATGTGCGCTGTGCAGATTTGGGTTTTAGCAGATATAGTTTCTACTAAATGCTTCTGTGCAAAGCAGAGTTCTCAGTGGGTTCTACTCATACAATTGCCTCAGTCCCTCCTTGCTGGTAAATGAGGCATAGAAGGGGGTTTAAAAACTATTTTCAGATGTGGGAGGACAGCATATATAATTTCAAATGGGAGGGAGTGTTCTTAGTGGAAATCAATCAACTAATCAATCAATCAATCAATCATATTTATTGAGCCCTTTCTGTGTGCAGAGCACTGTACTAAGCGCTTGGGAAGTACAAGTCGGCAACGCACAGAGACGGTCCCTACCCAACAGTGGGCTCACAGTCTAGAAAGACCACAAGACTAGTAGTCAGAGGATTTGGATTCTAATCCTGTTTCTGCCACCTGCCCGCTGTGTGACCTTGGGCAAGTCAGTTAACTTCTTCCCGTTACCTCATCTGTAAAATGGAAACTGAGACTCTGAGCCCCATGTGTAATCTAGACTATGTCTAAAATGATTATTTTATATCTACCCCAGCAGTTAGTACAATGCTTGGCACACAGTAAGCACTTAAAAAAGATGACTAGAAAATCATCTTTACAATCCTTAGTGCATTTTATTGGTGCATAATAATGCTAAGGGACTAATTCATCAGGCTGAGATATTTCAAACACGTTGGGGAGTCCTGGAATTGCTAAATGGAAGGGATTCATTTGAGATCACATTTTTCATTGAAGGAAATGGGGCGATATTCTCAGTGGTACCTTCCTCTGCAATTGAAACCATGATGTGAGGATTTAGGACTCGAAAGAAAAAGAAATTCAGAATAGGGAGATGGCTGCCTTTAATTAAGTTAAAATGGAAAACCTACTAGAATGGAAGATACATACTGGGAAAAATAGCTTTCAGAATGATTGAGACAATGTGCATATCCATGGAGTTTGAAAAATATGATGTAGAAGTAAGACGAGCAGTAAGGAGCTATTCCCCTAAGAATGTTCAGATATCTTTGTTGCAGTTTTATGTTATAATGTGGAAGGCAGTACGCCCCTCACTTGGCAGGTAGACAATCAGTAGTGTACTGTCAAAAGGATGAATTTTGCAAGCATGATACATGGTAGTAGGGTCAGAGTTTTTCTTCTTTTTTTTCTAATGGTATTTGTTAAGCTCTTACTATGTGTCACGCCCTGTACTTAAGCACTGGGGTAGATACAAGCTAATCAAGTTGGACAGAGTCCGTGTCGCACATGGGAATAACAGGCTTAATCCCCATTTTACAGGTGATGTAACTGAGGCACAGAAAAGTTGAGTCACTTGCTCAAGGTCAAACACATTCATTCATTCAATCGTATTTATTGAGCACTTACTGAGTGCAGATCACTTTACTAAGCATTTGCAAATTACAATTTGGCAAAAGATAGAGACGTTCCCTACCCAGGATAAGGATCCAGTTCCTACCGATTCCCATGCCCTTATTATATCCTCTGGGCTAGGCCACAAGAGGTAGAGCTATGATTCAAACTAGGGCTCTGGTTGGAATTTGGCCTAGATTTCAAGTTGGATTTAGATCCCAAGAGAGAACTGGAATAGAATGTCAACCCCGGCTTCTCTTAGGAGCATGGGGTGGCATGTATTCATACAGTAAGCACATAACAACTATGACAATGATAATAAAAATAAAGATCACTTGCTTGCCGTGTGACTTTGGGCACGTCCCTTAACTTCTCTGTGTTTCAGTTTCCTCGTCCATAAAATTGGGATTCAATACTTGTTCTCCTTCCTACTTTGACTGTGCGTCCTTTGAGGAACAGGGACTGTGTCTTAGCTGATTATTTTCTGTCTACCTCTGTGGTAAATACAATGTTTAACACATAGTGAGCACTTATTACATTTCCAACTATTGCTTCTCTTCGATCTCCAGTAACTATAGAGAACTTTTACAAAAGGGACAGGAATATGGGAAAGTATGAGAGAAGTCTTTGTTTCCCTCTGAGACCTGGAGCACTGGAGCATGGCTTAGTGGATAGAACATGGGCCTGGGAGTCAGAAGGATCTCGGTTCTAATCCCTGCACCATATGTGTCTGCTGTGTGACCCTGGGCAAGTCACTTCACTTCTCTGTGCCTCATCTGTCAAATGGGGATAAGAGTGTGAGTCCTATGTGGAACAGGAACTGTGTCCAACCAGATTAAATTGTATCTACCCCAGCTCTTAGAACACTGTTTGGCACATAGTCAGCATTTAAAGGTATCATAATGATTATTAGTATTTCCTTGGGAAAATAATGCTGGGTGATAGTACCACAATACTTGAGCTCAGGAGGGGATTATGTTAATCAATCAATCAATTGTGCTTATTGAGCACTTACATGTGCAGAGCATTAATTCGTTTCACTCAGTTATATTTATTGAGAGCTTACTGTTTGTAGAGCGCTGTACTAAACACTTGGAAAGTACACTACAGCAATAGAGTCAATCCCTGCCCACAAGGGGCTTCATTCAGTCGTATTTATTGAGCGTTTACTGCGTGCAAACCACTGCACTATGAGCCTTGAGCACTTTGCTAATCACTTGGGAAACTGTAATACAACAGAATTAGTAGATTTTACCCCTGCCCTCAATGAGCTAACAGTTTCCACGGGGAGATAGACATTAAAATCAATTACAGCTGGGATAACATTAGGGCATAAGGAGATGTACTATAAATGATGGGGGCTGGGATGAAAACAAGAGTTCTTAAGAGGTACACAGCCAAGTGCAGAGTCATTGCAGAGCAGAGGGTGGGGAAGATAAATGAAGAGACAGCTTATTCATGGAAAGGCCTCTTGGAGGAGACCTTCTCCTCTCATGGCTGGTCTGTGTGTTTATGACCAGCTCTTCGCTCCACATACTGATGTGGGCTGTGCTCAGGAGGGAGACACAAACTCCATGAGTAAATTTCCAGTTGATTCTTTGATTCTGAAAAAAATTTAAGACCATTTGCAAAGTCTTCTTCCATGATTTAGATGTAGGTAAGCCTGAGTTTCAGTTCAGGTGGATGATGTACAATTTATTATTTCCAAAAGGCATTTTTTACCAACTTCTATTTAAACAAGACACCTTAGCTATATGATTTCTGATTTTCTTCAACGTTTTCATAACTGCATAATTCTGTAGCCAACTAGTAGAATGAAATAGTTTGAAATTTAAAGGTGAATGAACATTTATCCTTTCTGTTGACCATTAGGGTTATTGTATGGTTTTTGAAATTGGCTCATAAAACAATCAATCTATAGCATTTCCTGAGTATCGGCTGCATGCAGAGCGCAAACCGAAGCCCTTAAAGGAGTATAATATAGATGAAAGACATGATCCCTGTGCTCAAGAAACGTACAATCTATTGCCAGTGAGAGGTACAGAATAATTTCCAATTAGATGAAAAAGAAAATGGAAAGACGGTTAAATGAGTCTTTAAGTTCTTTAATAATGTCTAAGGTGTATGGCTGGCTGTGAGTGCAAATGAACTGACTGGGTAGTTGAGAGGGTATAATCTGGGGAAAATAAAATAGTCAACAAATGGTTAAATTAAAAATGAAAATATGGGCAAAGTTACAGAACTGATAGCAGTACCTACGAAGCTGTACTCAAACCTGTTTTCAACGTGATGAAGAAAAGTTCCTGGGTTTCTTCCACCCCCACCTCCGATAAGGAAGATCTTCAGGGACTTTGGGCACTGGCAGAGTCCCTGGACCTTTAAAATGTTTAGCTTTAACGGTTGGGACTTCTAGGCAAAGTGTTTTTCCAAATATAGCTCTGCACCATGCATTTGCTGGGTTGAGGGGGAAAGCTTTGTAGTTGTCTTTCTTTTTTTCCCCTCTGAGCTCAGAAATAAGTGGGTGAGGTTGCACGTCTCTAACAGCCCCAAGGAAATAATTTTGACTCTCGGGAAACCAGAGAAGATTCGAGATTCAGAAATACGAGTGTTTTGGAAACTGCCTCCATCCAATGGGAAGGTTGGTCTTCCACTGAGTCTTGAGCTCTGTGCTGATGCAGCTCTGAAAAGCCTTTTGCTTCCAGTGACTCGACATAAAGATCCAA
Organism: Tachyglossus aculeatus; assembly: GCF_015852505.1. NCBI lineage: Eukaryota > Metazoa > Chordata > Mammalia > Monotremata > Tachyglossidae > Tachyglossus > Tachyglossus aculeatus. The sequence continues at coordinate 831,159 of NW_024045100.1, read as the reverse complement.
GCATACAGAAATGCACCACTGTGGGAGGACTAAAAAATGGGTTAGGGTTTTTTTTTATAACAAGAGTTTTCTCTTAATTTCCCAGTTCTCATTTTTTGATTCATGGACTTTTCTGTGCAGGTCCTTTGTCATTTTAATATAAAAAAGAAGCCAGATTGCAAGGCCCTAGGGTCGAATTGGCTGACTCTCCTTGGAAAATTGAGCATGGATTTTGAATTTTGGTCTTCACCGAAGTCACAGTCTTAATTCTGAAATATCGTGAGACAGACAAAATTCGTTTTTTAGCCCACCATTTCTCTTTTGGCAGAACTCCAGGACTGTTTAAAAAATATCTGAATAGACACCCTCATGTGAATTCTTGGTTCTAATCAGGTGGTTCTTAAAGGAATCCCTTGACTGATGGGCTTTATTGTTGTTGTCGAATGCCTTTAAGTGATTTCTGACTCATGGTGACTCCGTGGACACGTCTTCTCCAGAACACCCCATTTTCTTCTGTACTCATTCTGGTATTTAGTGCACAAAGTTTTCTGGATCAAAAATATGGAAGTCCTTATCCATTGCCTTCTTTCCCGTTCTGCTGCTGCCCAGCACAGGTGAATCAACTTTGTGTGATGCTCTGGATTAGACCTTTCCATTATGGGTAAGCCCGATGAGAGAATAGCTCTCTTACTCTAAGCTCTAAGCTTCACATCTTACACAAACTCTACTGCCGCGATAAGGCATGTATTCAAAAGTGAGTGGGATTTATTAGAAAAAGGAAAACGGGTTGTTTGAATTCTGAAACATCCTCATGCGACAGTTATGATCTCCAGAGGTATATAGTCATTGCTGGGCACTATAGCCCAGTGGAAAGATGATATCACCATCACCTCGCCCCCTCCTACCTCACCTTCCTCCTCTCCTTCTACAGCCCAGCCCGCACCCTCAGCTCCTCTGCCGCTAATCTCCTCACTGTGCCTCGTTCTCGCCTGTCCCGCCGTCGACCCCCGGCCCACATCATCCCCCTGGCCTGGAATGCCCTCCCTCTGCCCATCCGCCAAGCAAGCTCTCTTCCTCCCTTCAAAGCCCTACTGAGAGCGCAGCTCCTCCAGGAGGCCTTCCCAGACTGAGCCCCCTCCTTCCTCTCCCCCTCGTCCCCCTCTCCATTCCCTCTGTCTTACCTCCTTCCCTTCCCCACAGCACCTGTATATATGTATATATGTTTGTACATATTTATTGCTCTATTTATTGATTGATTGATTGATTTTACTTGTACATACCTATTCTATTTATTTTATTTTGTTAATATGTTTGGTTGTGTTCTCTGTCTCCCCTTTCTAGGCTATGAGCCCACTGTTGGGTAGGGACTGTCTCTATATGTTGCCAACTTGTACTTCCCAAGCGCTTAGTACAGTGCTGTGCACACAGTAAGCGCTCAATAAATACGATTGATTGATTGATTGATTGAATGATTGATAAGACTGGGAGTGAGAGACCTGCATGTGGGAATTAGCATGGTCTAGTGGATTGAGCAGAGGCCTGGAAGTCAGGACAACGTGGGTTCTAATCCCAGCTCCACCATATAGCTGTTCTGTGACCTTGGAAAAGTCACTTCACTATCTATTCCTCAGATACCTCATCTGTAAAATGGGGATTAAGAGTGTGAACCCCATGTGGGACAGAGACTATGTCCAACCTCATGAACTTGTATTTGCCCCAGAGCTTAAAACAGTGCTTGGCACATAGTAAGTGCTTAACAAGTATTGCAATTATTCTTCTTGTTATTATTCTTATTAGTTCCTGCTCTGCTCCTGGACTGCTGGGTGATCTGGGACATGCCACTCAATCTCTTAATAATGATATTTACAATAACTGTTTAGGAAATGTGTGTATCAACTCTATTATATTGTACTCACCAACGTGCTTAGTGCAGTACTCTGCACATAGTAAGCCCTCAATAAATAGGATTGATTGCTTGTTTTATAATAGTTATGGTATTTGTTAAGCATTTACTCTGTGTTATGCCCAGGAATAAATTCAGGATGATTATTTTTGTTATTATTTTTATTATGGCACTTCATAAGTCCTATGTGCTAAGCACTGTACTAAGTATTAGGATAGATAAAAGATACTCAGTACAGGCAAGCGGTGTGACCTATTGGATAAAGCATAGGCATACTTCATGCTGCTGCCCGGATAGTCTTTGTCCAGAAATGTTCTGGGCATGTTACTCCCCTCCTCAAAAATCTCCAGTGGCTATCTATCAATCTGCGCATCAGGCAGAATCTCCTCACCCTCGGCTTCAAGGCTCTCCATCACCTTGCCCCCTCCTACCTCACCTCCCTTCTCTCCTTCTACAGCCCACCCCGCACCCTCCACTCCTCCGCCGCTAATCCCCTCACAGTGCCTCGTTCTCGCCTGTCCTGCCATCGACCCCCGGTGCACGTCATCCTTCGGGCCTGGAATGCCCTCCCTCTGCCCATCCGCCGAGCTAGCTCTCTACCTCCATTCAAGGCCCTACTGAGAGCTCACCTCCTCCAGGAGGCCTTTCCAGACTGAGCCCCTTCCTTCCTCTCCTCTCCTTCCCCCTCTCCATCCCCCACATCTTGCCTCCTTCCCTTCCCCACAGCACCTGTATATATGTATATATGTTTGTACATATTTACTACTCTATTTATTTATTTATCTTACTTGTACATATCTATTCTATTTATTTCATTTTATTAGTATGTTTGGTTTTGTTCTCTGTCTTCCCCTTATAGACTGTGAGTCCGCTGTTGGGTAGGGACTGTCTCTATGTGTTGCCGACTTGTACTTCCCAAGCGCTTAGTACAGTGCTCTGCACACAGTAAGCGCTCAATAAATATGATTGATTGATTGATTGATTGGGAGTCAGAAGCACCAGGGTTCTAATCCTGGCCCTGCCACTTGTCTGCTGTTTGACCTCAGGAAAATCACACAGCATTATAATAAAATAATAATAATAATAACAGTATTTGTTAAGCACTTACTATGTGCTGAGAACTGTTCTAAACACTGGGGTAGATACTAAATAATCAGGTTGTGCCATGTGTGGCTCACAGTCTTAATCCCTATTTTACAGCTGAGGTAACTGAGGCACAGGGAAGTTAAGCAACTTGTACAGAGTCACACAGCGGACACATGACGAGGCTGGGATGAGAACCCGTGACTTCTGACTCCCAACCCCGGCCTTTTTCCACTAAGCCAGGCTGCTTCAACATGTCAACATGTGAGACACAGACCCTGTCCAACCCTGATTAGCTTCTTCCTATCCCAGTGCTTAGAACACTGCCTGGCACATAGTAAGCATTTAACAAATGACATAACAAAGTGGGGGCACTGAGTCTAAGTAGGAGGGAGGTAGAATTTAATCCCCATTTTACAGATGTGTAAACTGAGACACAGATATGTTAAATGAGTTGGTCAAGGTCACACAGCAGGCAGGTGGGAGATCTGGAATTAGAACCCAAATCTTGTGACTCCCAGGCCTGTGCTCTTTCCATGAAGCAAGGCTGTTTCTCTTGTGCCTCAGTTTTCTCCATTACAAAATGGGGATAAAACTTTCCCTCTCTCTACTTCCTAGATTGTGAGCCCTATATGGAAAAAAGACAGTTTCCTATCCAATTAGCTTGCATTCTGGTAATTAACACAATGCCTGGCACATGGTGAGCTCTTAATATATTAAACAAATTATCACCTCAATAGAAATGAAAGGGTTGTATATCCAGAAAAGATATGAAGTTTCTCTTGCAGTGTTCTTACACATATCGACATGGTAATATAAGTGATATGTAATTATAAGTCCAATGAACTGGTCACTGAAATTTTCTAAATGTGATTTATGATGTTTCATTTTGCAATCACTTCAGGGAAATATTCCCCATTCTCAGGATGGAAAATAGGAACGTCACAGAATTTGTGTTCTTAGGACTGTCCAGTGACAGAAATCTGCAGATATGTTGCTTTGGGATGTTTCTCTCCTGTTACAGTACAATCATCTTAGGGAATTTCCTCATCCTTATCACTGACTGAGGCAGTTCTCCCATCAAACAGGCCATGTACTTCTTCCTCGGACACTTGTCCCTCATGGACACTACACTTCCACGGTGACTCCCAAACTGGTCAGGGATTTGCTATCTGAGACAAAAAGCATCTCTTTCAGCCATTGCATGATGTAACTCTTCACCATGCACTTATTTGGTGGGGTGGAGATCTTTATCCTTGTGAGGATGGCCTACGATCGCTATGTTGCCATCTGCTAAGCCTTGCACTATGTGGTTATGATGAGCAAGCAGCGTTGTGCTACAGTGGTTGCAGTGTGCTGGGGAGGAGCACTTCTCCATTCCTCGGTCCAGTTGCTTCTTGCCATTTTTTTGCCCTGCTGTGGCCCTAATAAGATTGATAACTATTTCTGCGATGTTAACCTTCTCCTGGAACAGATACTGACATGATTGGATTTTTAGTCCTCGCCAATACAGGGACAATTGTCGAGGTTCTTTTTGCAGTCTTGGTCTTCTCTTATGTCACCATTTTAGCCAGTCTGAGGACCGTTCTTCGCAAGGCCATCGCAAAGCCCTCTCCACCTGTGCTTCCCACATCACCATAGTGGCATTGTTTTTCTTGCCCTCCATCTTCATTTACCTCCACCCAGCCCAGACCTTTCCCTAGGATAAAGTGTTCTCTCTATTTTACACAACCATTGCCCCAGTGTTCAACCCCCTCATCTACACGTAGAGGAACAGAGAAATGAAAACAGCCATGAGAAAGATGTGGTGTTGGAAGCCGTGTTTAGAGAGAAAATCACTCAGGTGAAACAGATGTCTACATCTCTTCCCCTCTTGTGTTTGGCTTATTCTATCTATCCAGCTCTTTTCTGTACAATGTATATGAGTTTTTTTCTAGGCTCAGGGGAAATGTGAATTGTTAACCATTTATCCGGGTGTAAACATCTCTTCCTCCATCTCAATGTCCATATTTAATACAGTCATCCATTACCTTATGCCTTTTCAAATAAAATATTTTCAGAAAAAGGAATAACTACTGCTCAATGGGCTGGAAAACTAAGTATGGTCTCTAGTTGATGTTGAAATCAATTGTAAACTTCAGGGAGTAGGAATTACTTCTTTGATGTGTGCTGTGCAGTGATGGCAGATATGGGTTTTAGCAGTCACCATTGTATGTTTATGTGCAAAGCAGGGTTTTCAGTGGGTTCTACTCATATGAGAAGCAGCGAAGCTTAGTGGAAAGAGCATGGGCTTTGGAGTCAAAGGTCATGGGTTCAAATCCCGGCTCTGTCAGTTGTCAGCTGTGTGACTTTTGGCAAGTCACTTAACTTCTCTGGGCCTCGGTTACCTCATCTGTAAAACGGGGATTAAGACCGTGGGACACCCTGGTCACTTTGTAACCTCCCCAGCGCTTAGAACAGTGCTCTGCACATAGTAGGTGCTTAATAAATGCCATTATCATTATAAAAGTGCCTCAATCCCTCCTTGCTGGTAGGTGAGGCATAGAGGGGGGTTGAAAACTCCTTTCAGACAAAGGGGAGGAGACATTTAGGATTTTCAATGGGAAGCAGTATTGCCTAGTGTAAAAATCATGAGCCTAGTAGTCAGAGGATTTGAGTTCTAATCCTGTTCCTGCCGCTTGGCTGCTGTGTGATCTTGGGTAAGTCACATCTTCTCTGTACCTCAGTTACCTCAGCTGTAACACGAGAATTGAGACAGTGAGCTCCGTGTGCCCAACCTGCTTATCTTGTATCTACTCCAACACTTAGTATTCTGCTTGGCACATAGTAGAAACTTAAATAACATTTTTAAAAAGTTATCTTCACTGTGTTCAGGTTATTGGTGTATAACGTTTGCTACACTTCCACTTCCACTTCCAGGCTGTGGTAGTTTAAATATGTTGGGTGGCCTGGAATTGCTCAGTGGAAGGGATTTATTTGAGATCATATTTTTCGTTTAAGGAAAGGGGACAGTGTTCTAGGTGTACCTTCTGCACTTGCAGGAAAAGAAAGAGAAAGAAAGTCAGAATGGGGAGCTGGCTGTTGATAATGGGAAAAAAATGGAAAACCTACTGGAACGGATAATAAATACTGGGAAATGTAACTGTCAAAAGCCTAGACAATAATATGCATCACACATTTCCAGCAATGGTGGAGGCAGGAATAGAACCCAGGTCATTCTGGCTCCCAGGCCCACGTTCTATCCACTTATCTCCAAAAGTTAGCACTATGACTTGAATGTGTCTGTTTATTGTTATATTGTACTCTCCGAAGCACTTAAATCAGCATTCTGCACACACTAAGTGCTTAATAAATACGATTGAATGAATTGAATGATTGAATTTAGGTTAGATTTCAAGTTGGGTTTTGATCCCAGGAGAGAATTGGGATGCAGCGTCCAACTGGCTTACTGTAAGATGGTGTGGGGTGACACCCTGAAGAGACAGAGATGAGCACGGTGGAGAAGGGCAGACCTGGCCCCGAGAGAGCTGAGGAGGCGCGGGCCGGGCCGGGATGGATCTGGAGGAGCCAAGGGGAGTCGGGCCGGACCGATCTCAGCAGAGGAGAGCCCGACACTCCTGTGCAGGCTCTGAGCAGGAATTAGCTTGGAGGTGTCTCTGCTTACTATCATTCAACCTATCACTTTTTCTTGGGAAGCAGCAGCATGGTGTAGTGGCTAGAACATGGGCCTGGGAGTCAGAAGGTCCTGGGTTCTAATCCCAGCTCCACCACCTTTCTACTGTGTGACCTTGGGCAAGTAACTTCACTTCTCTGGGCCTCAGTTACATCATCTGGAAAATGGGGATCAAATCTAGGAGCCCCAGGAGGAACAGGGACTGTGTCCAATCCCCTTTGCTTGTATCCACTCCAGTGTTTAGTACAGTGCCTGGCACATAGCAAGCGCTTAACAAAGACCATTATTATTATCATTATACTTATCGAGTGCTTACCGTGTGCAAGGCACTGAATTAAGCACTTGGGGTTGTACAGTACAACGAAGTAGGTAGACATGATCCCTGCCCACAGAACATACGATCTAGATGGATAGAAAGGAGATAAAAAAAAAACCCAAAAAGCATTACTTAGAGAAACAGATTAAGTGTAAGGGTACTAACATAAATCCTGATCTCCTACTACACCCTGGCCTTCAAACCTTGCTCCACTTACACCAATGCACTTGGGTCTATACCCGTTAAGGACTATAGTGGCCCAGCATCACAGGATTTATGCTACTTATCACTTTACCAGTTCCTCTGTATGGTGTTTTCTTGTTTTTGTTTTATGAGTTCCTTCAGTGTTTTCGTAACTGCCTAATTCTGTAGCCAACTGGTGGAATGAAATATTTCGAAGTTAAGAATGAATGAACGTTTATTCCTTCGGCTGACCGTTAGGGTTATGCGTTTACTTTCTGTAACTGGCTCATGAAACAATCCATCTGTAGTATTTATTGAGTTCTGACTGTATGCAGAACAGAATTCTAAGCCACTGATGGAGTACAATAGAGATATAATATGTGATCCCTGCACTCAAAGATCTTACAATCTATTGGGGATGATTGGCAAAGATTAATTTCCAGGTGGATGAAAAAGAACATGGACAGATGGATAAAAACTTTTCCCAAAGATATCTGTGCACCAAACATTTCCTGGGTCAAGGGGGAAAAACTTTGTAGTTGTTTCCTTTTCTTCTCTTCTGAGCTCAGACATACGTGTGTGAGGTTGCACATCTCAGACAGCCCCAAGGAAATAAACTTAACTCCTGGGAAACCAGAGATGACTCGAGATTCAGAACTTCCAGTTTCTCGGAAACTGCCACCATCCATTGTGAAGGTTGGACTTAAATCAAGATTTGTGTTCTATCCTGATGCAGCTCTGAGAAGCCTTTTGGTTCCCATGATTGGAAATACAGATCCAAGCACAAAGAAATGCATCACTGTGGGAAGACTAACAAAGGATTAATTTTTTGTCTTTTTTATTACATGAGCATTCTCTCGATCTCTTGGTTTTCAGGCTTTAGTTCATGGACTTTTCCTGTGCAGTTCCCTGGTCATTTTAGTATATAAAACAGCCATATTGCAAAGACCTAAGTTCAAATGGCTGACCCTCCTTGGAAAGTTGAGCATGGATTGTAAATTCTGGTCAACATTTAAATCACAATCTTACTTCTAAAATACCGTGAAACAGACCAGACTCATTTCTTAACCTGCCACATCTCTTTTGGCAGATCTTCAAAGTCTGTTTAAAAAATATCTCCGTGAACACTGTCATGGGATTCCTTGGTCCTAATGAGGTGGTCCTTAAAGGAATCCCGTGACTAATGGGCTTTGTTAAACACAGGAAATCAGATCGTTAGAATTCTGAAAACTCTTCATGTGACAGATATTATCTCTAGAGGCATATATTTATTGTTGGTCACCATGGGCCAGTGAGAAGATCGTAGGACTGCAAGTGGAAGATCTGGGTTTTAGTCCCAGCTCTGCCTTGGACTGTTGGGCTTCTGGGTGACATTGAAGAACCACTCAATCTCTTAATAACAATATTGATAATAAGACAGGAAATGTGTCCGCCAGTTCGGTAATATTATACTCTCCCAAGTACTTAGTACAGTGCTCTGCATACGGTAAGCACTCAATAAGGCACAGAGAAGTTAATTGACATCCCCAAAGTCACATAGCTGACAATTGGCAGAGCCAGAATTTGAACCCATGACCTCTGACTCCAAAGCCCGTGCTCTTTCCACTGAGCCATACTGCTTCTTTATCTTGCGGCCTATACCTTGCCCACATCTTCCCTCTGGTCTGGCACTCCCTCCATTGCATATATGTCAGACTACCATCTTCTCCCAGAGAAGATGGTCAGACTACTATCTTCTCCCAGAGGCTTTCCCAAACTAAGCCCTCAATTTCATCTACTTCCTTTTCCTTCTGCAAATATCTGAGCACTTGAATCTACCCTGTAAGCACTTGATAGTCACCCCACCCTCAGTCCCCAAGCCTTCAGTTACAGATCCATAATTTATTTTAGTGTCTGTCTCCCCTTCTGGAATGTAAGCTTCTTATGGGCAGGGCGTGTGTCTACAAACTCCATTATATTGTATTCTCCCAAGTGCTTAGTTCAGTGCCTTGCACAAAATAAGCACTCAATATATATCACCGATTGATTGATGGATTTATGCCCTGCAAGGCTTCTTTGATGAACAGTTTTAAAAATTGGAATTATCAATCCCTGGGTCAGATCCACCTCCTCGTGTTGCATCCATTCAGCAGTCGCCCCTAATATTTATGTTTATGCGTCCTTGCACTTTTTTATGGTATTTCTTAATCGCTTATTATGTGCTAGGCACTGTACTATGTACTGGGGTAGATATACGATTATAAGGTTGGACACAATCTATGTCTCACATGGGTCTCAGAGGCTTAAATTCCCATTTTATTGACGAGTTAACTGAAGCACAGAGAAGTGAAATGACTTGCCCAAGTCACACAGAAGGTAAGTGGCAGAGTCAGGATTAGGGCCCAAGTCCTTCTGAATTCCAGGCCCATGATCTATCCACTAGGTCATGCTACGTCCTCATATTATCAGCTCAGATTCATTTAAACTTATTCATCATTCTGCATTTATGAACTTTCTCTATAAACAGCAGTAGCATATATGAATGGCTTGGGTCTGTCAACTGCTCTTGCTAGACTGTGAATTCCTTAAAGTTAGAGATTAAATTCCTTAATCAATTGCACTCTTCCCAGGACTTAATACAAAACATCATACAAAGTGTTTGGAAGAGAATGACTGAATGAAACACACATTCCCTGACTATTCAGCACCTAGAACAGTGCTTGGCACATAGTAAGTGCTAAACGCTTAACAAATGCCATTATTATTAGAGAATTTACAATCTAATGGTTTTAAACGTAACCTGAACTTCAATCCTAGTATCAATCATAATTCTAATCTCAGGAAGATTAATTCTCTGGTGAAGACACTAACGCTAGGAAAAGTCCAGGGTAAATGTGGAAGAGGTGGAGCAGCAGCTAGATGGATAGAGACCATAACAATGATACTGGAAGAACCGTTAAAAAGGTTGCAGATTACGGCAGAGAACAGGACATTCTGGGAAAGTATATCTATGGAGTCGGTATGAATCGGAAATGACTCAATGGCACAATAGTAATACTCTCATTTTTGTAAAGAAGTAATTCTAGCTCTGCCACTTGACTGCTCTGAGATCTTGGGCAAGTCACTTAACTTCTCTGTGCCTCAGTTACCTCACCTGTAAAATGGAGATTAATACTATTAGCCCCATGTAGGATATGGACTGTGTCCAACCTGATTATGTTGTATGTACTCTAGCGCTTAGTACAGTGCTTGGCACAGAGTAAGTGCTTATCAAATACTATTGAAAACTTAAAGAACAATAAAAAACCTATCTATGACTGTACTAGGTTCTTTAAATTTCCATGGAATTATCGCTCTTCTTTATAGCCAGTGCTGGGCCATTTAACATCCCTATCTTTTCCCTTCACATTGCCAACTTTCCCTCTCGTTCTTGAATTTATTCTACCCCAGCTTGGACCTGCTGGAGTTTTCTGGTCCAGCTTCCTGTGGAAATGAATTCCACGTGCTTGCTGTGTGAACAAGGTTTCCCTCGTTAGGGGAGGTATTGTTTCTCCCATCTTTACCACACCCTGGCCAGCCTTCTTGAAAATGAACAAGAAGAAGTAGCATGACCTAGTGGATAGAGTATGGACCTGGGAATCAGGGGACCTGAACTCTGCAGGGATTCACAGTGTCTCGTATGTGACCTTTGGCAAGTAACTTTACTTCTCTGTGCCTCAGTTACCGCATCTGTAAAATGGAAATTATAACTGTGAGCCCCTTGTGGGACATGGATAGGTGTCCAAAATGATTACCTTTTATCTACCGCAGCACTTAGTACAGTAGGACATAGTAAATGCTTAACAAATACCATAAAAAACTAACAAAGAAAACCCACAAACAGATGGAAACTAAATTGTCTCTTCTCCTATCTGTGCCCCAGGTCCCAGCACTCTTCAAGACTGGCAAAGTGCTTTGAGCTGTTAGAGAAAGACATTCCTGTAAATTGTTATTATAATGAACCATGAGCCAATTGCGTTTGAACATTGCAGATATTGAGCTGGGGTCTCTGTTTTCATTCAATAATTCATTCAATCGTAAGGAATGTGTCTGTTTGTTGTTATATTGTACTCCCCCAAGCACTTAGTACAGTGCTTTGCACACAGTAAGTGCTCAGTAAATATGATTGAATGCATTTATTGAGTATTGATCTCTGTGCTAAGCTCTTGGGAGAGTACAACATAAAAATGAACAGTCACATTCCCTTCCCACTACGAGTTTACACTCTGGAGGGACTCGCCTTCTGCACCAGGAGCACCCTCATCTCATGGCCTCTGTAAGCTCTGCTTCCAGGAGGCCTTCCCAGACTGATCCCCCTCCTTCCTCTCCCCCTTCTCCCCCTCTCCATCCCCCGCCTTACCTCCTTCCCTTTCCCCTGTATATTTGTATATATGTTTGTACGTATTTATTACTCCATTTATTTATTTATTTTACTTGTACATATCTATTCAATTTATTTTATTTTGTTAATATGTTTTGTTTTGTTCTCTGTCTCCCCCTTCTAGACTGTGAGCCCACTGTTGGGTAGGGACCGTCTTTATATGTTGCCAACTTGTACTTCCCAAGCTCTTAGTACAGTGCTCAGCACACAGTAAGCACTCAATAAATACGATTGATTGATTGATTGATTGATTGATTCTAGACTGGAAGTTCAGTGTTAGCAGGGAACAAGTCAACCACCAACTCTTTTATACTGTACTCTTCCAAGTCCTTAGTACAGTGCTCTGCACCCAGTAAGTGCTCAATAAATACCACTGATAGATTGCTTGATCGTTCCCTCCAGATGACATTGTTCCCTCCAGAGGACTGAGAACTTTCGAGGGAAAAGGATGCTCAGACAAGAGTCCATTGCCTTCAATCAAGAGCTCTAACCAGCACCCTTCAGTGCTGCCCCTCAACCAGACATTTGTTGGAATGTGGGCCAATGGTTCAATCCAGAAAATCCAGGATGATCTTTGTTTTTCCTTTTTAATGCTTACTATGTGCCGAACACTGCTCTAAGCACTGATGTAGATACAAGTTAATCGGTAGAACACAGTCCCTGTCTCACACTCTAAGTAGGAGGGAGAACAGATATGGAATCCCTATTTTACAGTTGAGTAAATTGAGGCACAGAGAGATTAAGTGGTTTGCCCAAGATTACCCAACAAACAATTGGCAAAACAGTAATTAGAATCCAGGTCCTCTGGATCCCAGTACCGTGGCCTTTCCACTAGGCCTCGCTGCTTTCACAACACCCCACTGTCACAGTCCTCCACCGAAAACAAAATCAGAGATCAAGGCCACTGATAGGATAATACGAATGCATTTTTTTATATATTTTTTAAATTGTCAGGATTCATCGCTATCAGTATTTATGGAGGCACCTTCTGTGTGCAGATCACTGAACGTTAATAACATTGCTCAGATGCTTTCTAGGACATCGATTCACCTAAAAACACGGGCTTGGGAGACAGAAGTCATGGGTTCTAATCCCACCTCTGCCATTTGTCAGCTGTGTGACTTTGGGCAAATCACTTAACTTCTCTGTGCCTCAGTTACCTCATCTGTAAAATGGGGATAAAGGCTGTGAGCCCCATGCGGGACAACCTAATAACCTTGCATCTATCCCAGCGTTTAGAACAGTGCTTTGCACATAGTAAGCGCTTAATAAATGACATTAAAAATGTATATTAATAATGAACGTTTACTCAGGGTAAATCCAGGGAGTCATGGTGTCCTAACTTTCATGATGAGGAAGGGGACAACAGACCAAAATAAAACCCTAGAGTTGGCTTTAAAGCACCTTTAGGTCTTTTCACAGGACGAGTAGAGATTAACTCCTCCCTTGGAACTCCAGGGCCCAGTTCTAAAGAAATCTGAGCTAAATTGCAAGATGAGCCTCACTGCTGTACTTGAAGGTGAGGGCAGTGGTAGGTCAGGGGGTTTCTGGGGTCACAAAATGATTATTTTAATAATTATGGTAATTCTTAAGATTTTACTATGTGCCAAGCACTATTCTAAGCACTGGGGTCCTACATTCTTAATCTCCATTTCACAGATTAAGTACCTGAAACCCAGAGAAGTGAAGTGACTTAACCAAGGTCATACAGCAGACATGTGGTGGACCTGGTTTAGAACCCATATCCTTCTGACTTTCAGGTCCATGCTCTATCCAGTAAACCATGCTGGTGGAGATGGGATTAGAACCCAGGTCGTCCGACTCCCAGATCTGTGCTGTTTCCTGTAGGACATACTGAGTCTCCCTCCCTCTTCAGGATTGAAGTCATGGAAAATTAAAGGCTTTTCTTAAAACCGTGAGATAAATGAACAAGACTAGACAAGTGGCCAGGTTTTAAGAGGTACGTTCTGGCTTTTTTCACCATCACCCTTTAGGTGCAACTTTATTTATCCTGAAAGGTTTCCAGGTAGTTAATGGAGTATTGGATTTGGAGTTCAGAAAACAGATTTCTTTAACTGTATGACCAGTGTAATAACTTTAGGCAAATTACCCAACAGCTTTCTGCCTCAATTTCTCCATCTGTAAAATGGAGATTAAAACTAATCCCTCTGTCTCTCTTTTTCCCTCTGGTCACACTGTTTCCAATTGCTCTCTGCTTTTGGGCCTTCTCTCCTTCCCCCCACCCAAACCTCCAAACACCATAGTGGCCCCACCCCCAGTTCTGTAGACTGTTCTCAGTTCCTTTGGAAGGCAGGGTATGTGTCAACCTACTCTGTTACAATGTGCACTTTCAAGCGTTTAATACAGTAAGCACCCAGGATATTCAATAAGGATGATTTTATTGATCCTACGTCACTGTCCTTTAGAAAATATGGTCACCATAAATATCACACTGATGGTACTTCATGTATGTGAGAAGCCCGTGTTATCCAATCATTCAATCAATCAACTGTATTTATTGCGCATTTACTATGTACAGAGCACTGTCCTAAGTGCTTGGGAGCGTACAATATAACAGAATTAACTGACACGTTCCCTGTCCATAACAAGTTCACAGTTAAGAGCTTACAGAATTGCTGGGGCTATTTACCTTGTCTATCATTAGTATGCTTGTGAGGAACTCACTCTCATTTATGGAATTCAGGTGGTGTGCAAATGGGCTTGGCCAGTGGAATATCAAGTATGGGGCTAGATTCAGGGCACATTTACTATGACCAGGTGAGAATCTGGAATTTGGCTTCTGCAGGCTTCTGGTTTCTCTACATAATCTACAGCAATTGTACTGTACATTCAGTAGCAAAACTCCCTGAGCCTAGTCCTAGAGAGAAGCTGAGAAGAAAAGTAAAACAATTCACCTGATGTAACATTCGAGCTCTGTTCCTGACCAGGGAGGAATGGAAATGAAATCTGATTCTTGGCTTGTGACACTTTGGAGGGAATCTGTTTAACATGCCACTGGAGAATCATTCCCCAGCTCGCTCTAAGGCCCATAAATATTCCTGCTCTATGCTCAATCCTTTTCAATACAGCATTTCCAGCATTTCTTTCATATTTACAGAGAGATGAACTGAATGTGTTTCTTTGTCATGCTAGCAGTGGCAGATTTATTTCTTGTGGTTTCCTGAGCTGTGGACGAAAAGATGGCTTAGCTCTTGAGAATCCAGTAGAACAAACAAATTCTCAGTAAATCTGGGAATCGTGTCGAATTCATCAGAGAGAAGAGAAGATTAACTTGAGGCTAGGGGTGTGTGAGATCCTAACTTTGCAAATTAAGATGGTTGGAACCAGGCACGACTGAAGAACTTTACTTGTCGGGCTGGTTGGAGTTGTTTTACCCCACTGGATGCTAGAAATCTACTGGATCCATGAAATATATTGGATCCATCAATCACCATCCATACACTTTTCAGCCTTTCAGCATCTAGAGACTGAATTTTTTCAGGTTAGTCCCTGTTACAATTGGGCTGCAGAGAAAGGGGAGTGGAAGTAAGGATTGTAAAACTTCAGGCCACTGTAGAGGTGGTCATCAAGTTAGTCTAAAAAGGGAAATCAGGTAGGAAAATATGCACACATCTGGGCAGTAACAACTGTCCCATTTGTGTTTGTCGCGACTGCTTATCTACAGTGTGGTGTTGGGTATGTTATTGAAAAGCAGCGTGGCTCAGTGGAAAGAGCACGGGCTTTGAAGTCAGCGGTCATGGGTACATATCCCGGCTCTGCCAATTGTCAGCTGTGTGACTTTGGGCAAGTCATTCAACTTATCTGTGCCTCGGTTACCTCATCTGTAAAAATGAGGATTAGGACTGTGAGCCCCCCGTGGGACAACCTGATCACTTTGTAACCTCCCCAGAGCTTAGAACAGTGCTTTGCACATAGTAACCACTTAATAAATGCCATTATTATTATTATTATTATTATTGTTCCTCCACTACCTCAGTTTCCACTATTATTTGTCTCTACACAGCCAACGCTTGAATGTACTCTTCTAAACATTTGGGGATGGGGATATTGATGGTATTCCAAAATGGAATATGAGCCTAAATGTGAGTATGCATACAAACACACACACACACACACACACACACACACACACACACACACACACACACACACATCCTGTGGTTCTATGGTTGGGTTACACAAATGATAGTATTTTCTCACCCTGTTCCTTCTCCCTTCCCTTCTTCCTGTTTTTCTTCTAGTGGCCTCTCCCCTCTTTTTATCTTTTACATTTTACATTTTCCTGCCCTTAAAAACACATTCTGATTTCTGGGCAGGAGTTTATTTTTTGGTCTTTGTTAATCGACTCCTTCCTTTCATGTGTATCTATTTTGATTACAGCATTTTTAAATTCTTCCTAGATGCCGGGGAAATTCATTCATTCAGTCAGTCAGTCATATTTACTGAGTGCTTACTGTGTGCAGAACACTGTACTAAGCCTTTGGAAAGTTCTATACAGCAATAAAGAGAGACAATCCCTGTCCACAACTAGTGTATACCAAAATTCTTCCACAAAATCGACAGGACCTTTTGAAAGTGTTTTTACTTTGTGTTCAGGTATATCTGACTAACCCTTCTCCTCTGCTTCTCTCTTTTATCAAATCATTTTCCTTTCTTCTCAACTTATTTCTCCCATGTTTTGGCAACATTTTGTATTTTCACTAGTCTTTCCTGCCTTTTCACATACCCATCTTTCTCCTCCATATATTTCCCTCCTTCCACTTTCTCTCTAGTTTTTGCTCTTATAGCCCTAGATCTTCTATTTATCCATTTTTCTAGTTGCTCTCTTTCCCCACACCTGGTCTCCTGGGATCTTACTCTCTGATTCCTTTCGAACACCAACAGCAGCATGGGCAGACGAATTGAAAAAACAGCACCCTTTTTTAAATAGTACTTGTTAAGTACTTATTATGTGCCAAGCATTGTACTAAGTGCTGGGGTAAATAAGCAAGTTGCGCACAGTCCCTATCCCAGATGGGACTCACACTCGAAGTAGGAGGAAGTAGGATTTAACCCCCATTTTTAAAATTGAGGTAAAATAAATTAAGTGACTTGCCCAAGGTCACGAGGTGGGGAGGATTAAAACCCATGTCCTTTGACTCCCAGGCCCAAGCTCCTTCCACTAAGCCACCTTGCTTCACAGCACTTTGGATACTGTCAGTCACTCCCCTTTTCCTGATATTTATTCATTTCTCAAATTCTCCACTTTCATCCATTCCCTTACTCTTAGCATTTATTCTTGCCTTTTACCTCTTTCCCTCCTTCCTCAGTTCTGATACTTCACCTTGCTTTGTTTGGTTTCACTAGTAGTCCTCCAGTATCACCTATTTCCCTCCCCACTCTTGATTGTTATTATGGTATTTGTTAAGAATAATGATGGCATTTGTTAAGCGCTTACTATATGCCAAACACTGCTCTAAGAGCTGGAAGTGCTTGCTATTCACTTATTCATTCAATCATATTTGTTGAGCGCTTACTGTGTACAAAGCACTGTACTACATTCATTAATTCGTTCAATCACATTTTTTCATTCAGTTGTATATTTTGAGCGCTTACTGTGTGCAGGGCACTGCACTAAGTACTTGGAAAGTACAACTTGGCAACAGATAGAGACAATCTCTACACAACAATGGGCTCACAGTCTAGAAGGGGGAGACAGAGAACAAAACAGAAACATCAATTACATCAAAATAGGTAAATATTATTGAGCACTTACTGTGTGCAGATCACTGTACTAGGCGCTTGGAAAATACAATTTTGCAACAGAGACAATCCCTTCCCAACAGCCGGGGGGAGACAGACAACAAAGCAAAACAAGTACACAGGCATCAATAGCATAAAAATAGATAAATAGAATTGTAGTTATTTGGGAGAGTTCAATATAATGATAAATAAATACATTCTCATCCCACAGTGAGCTTCCATGTGTCAAGCACTATCCTACGTGTTGGGGTACATCCTAAATTGTCATGTCAAACATAGTTCCTTTACCCCATAGGACTCCAGTTTCGGTAGGAGGGTGAACAGGCAATGAATTCCCATTTTAAAGATGAAGAAACTGAGGCACAGAGCAGTTAAGTGACTTGCCCAACGCCACAGAGCAGACAAGTGATAGAGCCCAGAATTTGAACGGAGATCATCTGAGTTCCAGGCCTGTGCTTTATCCACTAGATCATGCTGTTCTTCATTAGAAGACATTTTTTTTACTCAGTTGAGGTGCATTGTGTTCTCATTTTTTTCACAGTGGTGACCTCCCCCCTGTTCTTTCGGGGATCTGTGGAGGTTGTAGTTTGGAGTAAGTTATACTGTGCTCCCCTCCAATCATTTCTGGTTTGTAACTGGGGGGTAAGCTTAGCACTGGCTGGCTATCATTATATCTAGTTTTTATAGGTGGGTGTGTTATGAGAAAAATATTTTGTAATTTCCCTGTATAGCACCTGAGTTTGATTCCTCCCAGTAACATCATCCATTGTGGAAACCACGACATCCAACCCCTGAGAAACACTCTAAAGAATTCTAGTAGATTAAATTATTTATTAAGCACTTATTGTGTCAAATATGTCCACTTGCATTAAAAAAACAACAAAAACTACCAGAAGACAGTTTCTCAAGGGCAGGAACCATGCCTTGAATGTCTTTTGGAATACCTCTCTGATTACCTTTGAACACCTATGCCCATTTGTTGCTCAATAGAGGATGTTAAACTACAATCGAATCAGTACCTTAAAAAAACTTTCCAGACTTACAGAAAGTGCTATTGACTTGTGGGGCCAAACAAAAGTAGAACAGTCATAATGACACTTAAGGCTAATGTTCTGTAATAAATCTGCCACCCCTCTTTTGTGAAATACAGCTGAATCGTCTTTCCTTGTTTTGTATTTGATAATAGCTTACTATGTGCCAGCCAATGTACTAAGCACTGTGGTAGATACAAGCTCATCAAACTGAGCACAGTTCAGATGGGACTCATAATCTTATTCCCCATTTCACAGATGAGGTACTTGAGGCACAGATAAATTAAATGATTTGTTCAAAGACACACAGCAGACAAGTGGAGGACCTGGAATTAGAACACAGCTCCTTCTGACTCCCAGCCTATGCACTTTCCATTACACAACACTGCTTCCTTGAAGTATAAAGGCAAATGAGAATTGATTTAGAAGCCGAATAGCCTTCAAGCAACCTGATTTTCTGAATTTGATCAGAATTGGTAATAGAAATAGAGAAATGATCTTGGATCAATGTCAAGAAAAACATAGTATATAAACTTCTACATTTGTACCTCTTTATGTATTCGTTAAGCACTTATCATGCATCAAGCACTGTACTAAGCCCTGGGGTAGATACAAAGTAATCAGGTCAGACACAGTCCCTGTCCCACATTGCCGGCTCTTCCTCTGCTTTCCACCCATCCCCTAAATGGGAGGGACCCTCAAGGCTCAGTTCTGAGTCTCGTTCTATTCTCTATCTCCATCCTATCCCTTGAAGAACTCATTTGCTCCCAAGGCTTCAACTACCATCTCTATATGGATGACTCCCCGATCAACATCTCCAGCCCCAAGTTCTTTCCTCTGCAATCCCACATTTCCTCTTGCCTTTAGGAATTTTTACTTGAATATCCTGCTGACACCTCAAACCTAATATTTCAAACAGAAATTCTTCATCTTCCCACTCAAGCCCTCTCCTCTCCCTGCCACCTGACTTTCCCATCACTGCTGACAGCACCACCACCCTCCCTACCTTACAAGCCCACAAACGTGGTATTATCCTTAAATCATCCTTCTCATTCAACCCACATATTCAGTTACTCACCACATCCTGTCAATTTTACTGTTACATCATCTATAGAATCAACCCCTCTCCTCTCCATCCAAATTGCTATTACGGTATGCTTCACTGCTGCCCAGATCATTTTTCTAAAAAATTATTCTGCACCCGTTTCCTCACTCCTCAAAAACCTCCGATGGTTGATTATCCATCTCCTTGCCATCAGCTTTAAGACTCCATCAGCTCTCTCCTCCTACCTCTCCCTCAAAAACCCAGCCTGCATACTCTGCTCCTCTAACACCAATCTATTTACTGTGCCTCAATCCTGGCTCTCTTGCTGCCAACTGCTTATTCACACCCTCTCTTCTGGAACACAGTCCATTTCATATCTGACAGATAGCTACTCTTCCCATCTTCAAAACTCCATTAAAATCATATCTCCACCAGGAAACCTTCCCTCACTAACCTCATATTTCTCTCTCTACTGTGTCACCTGTGCACTTGGTTCCGTACCCCTAAAGTTATTTGATACTCATCTCACACCTTATACACTCGTTTACATGCCTTTACACTCTCTTTATTGCTTCCTCTATCAGAAATTTATTTTAATGTCTATCTCCCGTTCTGATTGTAAGCTCCTTGTAGGCAGGGGCTGTATCTAACAACTCTATTTTACACTTCCAAGTGCTTAGTACAGTGCTCTTCATGCAGTGAACACTCAATAAAACAACAGTGATTGATCGACTGACAGAGAAGAGCTAACCTTTGGGGAGGGATGGGGCAGAGGCAGGAATCTGTATAAAAGCATGAGCACTGACAGGGAGAGTGGGAGGTGGAGAAGGAGAGGCCAGCGCAAGGAGTGGGACACTCAGGAGTGGACTGAGTAATGGGGAGGAAAAAAATAGAGTGTGATGCTAAGTGTAAATGACCAGAAGGCAGAAACGGTACTCAAAAGTAAACGAATGATACTTTCCTGCAGCTTTTAGTACACCATCACTAGAATCATCTTTATGGTTGAAGCACATTTTTGTTAGTAAGCTATTGACACAAGGCAATCGTTACCAATAACAATCCCGAATAAATAAAATTGAGGTTTTGTCACTTCTTTTTATTTTTCCTTGGGGCATTCCTCCTTTCTCACCTTTCTAGAATCTCAATTTCTATTTTGATTGATTAATCAATGGAATTTATTGAGTGCTTACTGTGAGCAGGGCACTGTACTAAGCACTAGGAAGAGTACAACACAACAATATAATATGTTTCCACTACGTGGCAATCTTCTGCTGTGTGACCTTGGGGAAGTCACTAAACTTCTCTGTGCCTGTTACTTCATCTGTAAAATAGGGATTAAAACTGTGAGCCCAACGTGGGACAACCTGATTACCCTGCATCTACCCCAGCGCTTAGAACAGAGCTTGGCATATAGTAAGCGCTTAACAAACACCATAATCATTACTATTACCTTTAGATTTGTTCCAACAGATCGCAGCTTCTGAATGGCTGAGGACAATCACACAGGTGTGAGGGATTTCATTCTTATGTGATTCACCGGGTCCCTGATGCTGAAGAGAATACTTTTTGCGCTATTTCTCGGCATTAACCTCACCACATTTAATGGGCAATCTGGGGATGACGGGATTAGTCAGAGTGGAATCCCAGCTCCACACCACAATGCACTTCTTCCTCAGCAACTTATCCTGTGTGGGTCCTGCTACTCCTTGACCATCGCAACCAAGATGCTGGTGAAGTTCTTAGTGGAAAAGAAAACCATTTCACTCAGTGGATGTGCTACCCAGCTGTGATTCTTCATCATTTTCACCACAGTGGATATCCTGCTCCTGGCTGTCATGGCTTATGACCATTGCATCAGCACCTGCAACCCTCTGCTTTACCCAGCGATGGTGTCAAGGAAGACATGCTTCCTACCGGTGGAGGGCTCCTTTTTAGGAGGGAGCCTGAGTTCTCTGATCCACGCCACCTTTATCTTCCAGCTATCCTTCTGCCACTCCAACATCATCCGCCATTACTTCTGTGATATCCCTCCTCTATTAGCCCTCTCCTGCTCTGACATCCAGTCATCGAAATCCTGATTTTTGGTCTAGGGAGTTTGGAATTGTTAGTCTCGTTTTTGACCATCTTCTTCTCTTACTTGCTCATCCTCGTAACCATCCTGAGGATCCACTCGGCCGAGGGCAGATGCAAAGCCTTGTCCACCTGAACCTCCCACCTGACAGCCGTCGTTCTATTGTACCGGATGATGATCTTCAAGTACTTGCACCCCAGCTCCAGCTCAGTGCTGGATCAGGAATCGGTGGTGTCCGTGATCCCCATGTTGAAGCCTCTGATCTATAGCCTGAGGAACAGGGAGGTAAAAAATGCCCTGAGAAGAATCATGGAGCGAAAACTGGTGTCTTGGTCTAGATGCTGATCTGACTCATCCATGATGTCCCGATGATGAGTATAGGGAATGTCTTCTAGACATTTTTCATTCTGTAATCTGAGACTTCCTCTGGAAAAGACCCCAAAATACAGCCAGAGGCACCCTGTTAATGGCGATGGTTGGGGAAAACACGATGTTTTGCAAAATAACAACCGAGAGATTGACTTGTTTATTGATTCAACGTTACTGATGATACTGATGTTCTCTGAGATGCTGATCACAAGTAGGTATGAGATAGAAAACCTCGACCGTTTGAGAATGCCTAATTGTTCCTCTAAACTTACTTTCTTTTATTTGCAAGGACATTAGAAATATTGCATTTACTCTCTTACTCACGGTATCATTGATTTAATAGGTGAAAGCCTAATTTTTTTTGTAATGCTGTGTTAACATGCAGTGTGGGCAGGAGTGAGCAGACAGAGGCTTTGATGAGGCAGTTTAAAAGGAGGCAGCTACAGTACGCCAACTCTACCGCCTATAACTGGAAACAATATCATTTTGAAAGTTTCTCAGTTGGCCAAGGTAATAATAGACTATGAATCAGCGCACAGCAGAATCAATTTGGAGAGTTGGCCCAGTGCTATGGACTGATTATTAGCCTGAAGAAAACCAAGGCTATGCATCACTGTACACACAGGAAACCTAATAATAAGAATAATAATTATAGTATTTGTTAAATGATTACTATGTGCCAGGCACTGTTCTAAGTGCTGGGATATATATAAGCAAATCAGGTTGGACACAGTCCCCCTGTACAACGTGGGGCTTACAGTCTCCATTCCATTTTACAGATGAGGTAACTGAGGCACAGGGAAGTTAAGTGACTTGCCCAAGGGTATACAACAGACAAGTGGCAGAGCCAGGATTAGTACCCATGACCTTCTGACTCCCAGACCTGTGCTTTATCCACTTCATCAGGCTGCTTCCCTACACAAAACGTGGTTTAGTAGAAAGAGAACTGAACACGTGTGTTCTAGAGTCTACAGTGTAAGCTTGGTGTGGGTGGGGAATGTGTCTGTTTATTGTTATATTGTACTCTCTCAAGCGCTTAGTAGAGTGCTTTGTACACTGTAAGTGCTCAATAAATACAACTGAATTAATGAATGAATGGAACGTGTCGACCAACTCTGTTATATTGTACTCTTCCAAGAACTTAGTACGGTGCTCAGCACATGGTAAGAGCTGAGAAATTATGCTTGATTGATTAATTCTCATCCTAAATGTGCCACGTACCTGCTATGTGTAGTTGGATAAGTTACTTTACTTCTCCGAGTTTCAGTTCCCTCATCTGTAAAGTGGGGATAAAATACCTGTTATCATTTCTTCATAGCTGTGAGCCCCATGTAATAATACTAAAAATAATAATGTCATTTATTAAGTGCTTATTATGTACCAGGCACTGTATTAAGCACTGAGATGGATACAAGCAAAATGGGTTGGACACAGTCCCATGTCCCACGTGGGGCTCACAATCTCAATCTTCATTAGAGAAGCAACGTGGCTCAGTGGAAGGAGCACGGGCTTTGGAGTCAGAGGTCATGGGTTCAACTCCCGACTCCACCAATTGCCAGCTGTGTGACTTTGGGCAAGTCACTTAACTTCTCTGTGCCTCAATTACCTCATCTGTAAAATGGGGATTAAATGTGTGAGCCCCCGTGGGACAACCTGATCACCTTGTAGCCTCTCCAGTGCTTAGAACAGTGCTTTGCACATAGTGAGCGCTTAATAAATGTTGTCATTATTATTGTTATTATTCTGTTACAGATGAAGTTACTGAGACACAGAGAAGTTAAGTGAAATTCCCATGGTCACACAGCAGAAAACTGGCAGAGTCAGGATTAGAACCCATGACCTTCTGCATCCCAGGTCTGTGCTTTATCCTCTACACCCTGCTGTGTCTGGTATGATTACGTTATATTTGTCCTAGTTCTAAACTCGGTGCTTGGTGCATAGAGAGAGCCTAATAAATACCATTAAAAAAATAAAACCAACCAAAGATGACCTCAGTGACCACACAAGAGCAGAACAAGTAAAACTGTACCAAACATCCTGGGTAGGAAATGGCGTGGTCCTGTGTTAAGATGTTGGTCAGCATCTTAGGCACAATAGTGGTGGAATGGCAGAGATCCACAAAGAGCAGATGACAGAGGAAAAAGTACATGGGTGTATGAAGTTGGGAGCTTGATCATATCTTGATCAGAACAATTATGCCCAGATTCCACTCCACCGTGATCCCATACATGACTAAGAATTCCAGGAAGAGGAAGAGCTGCAGTTCAGGGTGATCTGAGAATCCAAGGAGAATGAATTCAGTCACCGTAGTGCAATTTTCCTTCTCCGTTTTCCTGGTGCACTTGAAAGTGGGTGAACCAAGTCACTGATTTATTCTTCAGGGACGGATGCCCAAAGAATCGCTTCTTATCCTTCCCTAGGAAGAGAACATGAAAATGATATTTGACATATTGCCCTTGAGCCATAGAATGATAATGATGGTATTTGTTAAGTGCTTGCTATGTGCTGGGCACTTTATAAATAGTAGAGTGGATACAAAGAAATCGAGTTGGACAGAGTTCCTGTCCCATGTGAGGCTCAGTCTCAATCCCCATTTTCCCGTTGAGGAAATAAGGCACAGAGAAGTGAAGTGACTTGCCTAAGGTCACATAGCAGACAAGTGGCTGAGCCAGGATCACAACCCATTCGTTCATTCATTCAATCGTATTTACTGAGCGCTTACTGTGTGCAGATCACTGTACTAAGTGCTTGGGAAGTACAAGTTGGCAACATATAGAGACGGTTCCTAGCCAACAACGGGCTCACAGTCTAGAAAGGAGAGACAGACAACAAAACAAAACATGTGGACAGGTGTCAAGTCGTCAGAAAAAATAGAATTAAAGCTAACTGCACATCATTAACAAAATAAATAGAATAGTAACCCATGACCTTATGACTTCCAGGCCTCTGTTCTATCCACTACGCCATGCTGCTTCTTATCATCAAAATATGATTATCAGGGGTTTTGATGCACTGAGTAGAAGCAAGAAACCCGTGGTTTTGAAGGCACCTGAAAGTAATAGAAAAGAAAACTAGTGGAGGTGGTGTTTCAAGGAAGAAACTTCTCCCATCCTTTCCCTGTAAACAGATATTTGTTCCCTGAACAGATGGGGAAATGAAACCCAACAATACTGAAGATTTCAGGATGTGTCAACCAAACTGAAACAGAGATAAGAGGTAATTATTTCTGGAAACTTGCCTTCTGTGAAAGCTCATCAGATGCATGTTTTCCTCAACACTGAGTACTTTCCCAAGGTCTTGATCCCAGAGGGAAAAATCTCTTTAGGATTTACTCTAATGACTAAAATTTTTGAAAGCCCCTTCTACTTTCAACTTCCCCGGTAGAATTAGTAGGCAGATACAAGGTGCTTCTCAGAGACCCACTTAAAATGGAGAGGACAATAGACAACCTTGGGCAAGTCACTTAACTTCTGTATGGCTCTTTTATCTAACTGGAAAATAGGGATTAAATGCTCCTCCCTCCAACATAGACTGTGAGCCTGAGCCCCATGGGCTCAGTGTCTCTTTCCAACGTGATAAACTTGTATTTACCCCGGCACTTATAACAGTGCCTGACACATAGTAAGCACTTAACAAATGCCATAAAAAAACATTCAGGCCTACTGGAAATGCTGGGTGATGTGACACTGCAATTTGGTACCTACTTTTGGTCAGTCATTAATTCTCTTTAACATTTGTCTTTGAGGCACTGTAGTTTAACAGTGGACTCTGAATAAAACAGTTCAGAAGAAAAAATGGTACCTGACTCCTTTGTCAATATGGAGGCTTTCTTTACAGTCATCAGATTTTGTGCCCGGTTTAGGAGTACTGGGGTAAGTAATACTACCATGGTAGTACAATCACTCATCCTACCCCAACTGGATTACTGCATCAGCCTTCTTTCTGACCTCCCAACCTCCTGCCTCTACCCACTCTACGGCCTGGATTAACTTTCTACAGAAAAGTTCAGGGCATGTCACACCCCCCCCCCCCCGCCTCCTCAAAGATCTCCAGTGGTTGCCTATCAACCTCTGTATTAAACAAAAACTCCTCACTATTGGCTTCAAAGTTCTCCATCACTTTGCCCCTTCTCTCCTTCTTCATCTCAGCACCCACATTCCACTCCTCTGATGCTAACCTTTTCACTGTTTCTTGATCTCGCCTGTCTTGCCCCTGGCCCCTGGCCCACGTCGTACCTCTGCGCCCTCCATCCTCAAATCCACCAAACAATAATTCTTCCTCCCTTCTAAGCCCTAATAAATGTATACTTCCTCCAAGAGGCTTTCCCAGACTAAGCCCCCTTTTCCTCAGCTTCTCCTCCCTTCCACATCACCTCGACTCACTCCCTTTGTTCTTCTCCCTCTCCCCGCCCTACAGCACTTAAGTATATATATTCTATAAATATTCTATTAATTTATATTTTATATTCTATTTATATTGTTGCCTGTTAAGTTGTTTTGATGTCTTTCTCTCCCTCCCCACCCCTCCACCCCCAGACTGTAAGCCTGTTGTGGGTAGGGATTGTCTCTCTTTATTGCTGTATTGTACTTTCCCCAAGAGATTAATACAGTGCTATACACACAGTAAATGCTCAATTAATATGATTGAACAACTAGAAGCAAATCAGGTTTTACACAGTCCTTGTCCCACGTGGGGTTTACAGTATAAACCTCCATTTTATAGATGAGGTAACTGAGGCACAGAGAAGTTAATTGACTTGTCCAAGGTCACAAGTGGACACATTGTAGATACAGATTAGAACCCAGGTCTTTCTGACTCCTAGGCCCTTGTTCTATCCACCAGACCTCACAGCTTCTCCACGGAGACAATGCCAACAACAACAATGTCAACTACATACTCACCCCACTTTACACCCCACTACCAGGAGGAAGAAGGAGCCAGGGTGAGTTCAGGCATAAGAAGGAGGAAAGACCCAGTGGTCCCAGGTTCAAAGATTCCACTCCATCTACCTGGATACAGGAATTAAAGGGTCGCCTTATCCTGTGAAAGTCACATTCATTCCCATTGCTTGAAATACAAAAATCTGAATGGAAAGCATTCAGTCAGTTCTCTGACTCGGAATACTGCTCTTCTGGAAAATGCAGGTGTTTTCATGTTTTATTTTGGGGCCCTGGAGACTGGATCCTGGAAATAACCAACAGTATTGATCACAGTGGGACACCACAGAGCAAAACAAGCCTGCTCTCTTGTGGCATTTTACCAAATTCAGTTTTAGACACTAATTTGAAGATATACCACAGATTACATGATTAGCATTAGGATTTACTGCACCTCACTCACAGTAGCATGTTCATATTTTACATTCTTTCCCAGAGTCCTGGATCTACCTAAAAGCTTACTGAAATGACTCAAAGCCATGACTCCAAGCGGTAAAAAAAGTTTCTCATCATTTTGTCCATCGCCTTGGGCTGTCTTCAAAGACGGGCTGACAATGAATGAAGCTAAAGTTAATATTGAAGGTATTGAAGTGGTTCTGGTGCTCGCCTTCTTTGTGACCCAGGGAAAGTCACTGAAATTCTTTGTGCCTCAGTTTCTGGTATAAAAAAAAGTTATAGTAATTTTCGTGGCTGTGTGATTTTTCTCCTGGGCCTTCTTTGCCATTTTCCTTTTTTTAGTGGCATTTGTTAAGCACTTAGAATTTTCCAGGGACTGGACTAAGTGCTGGAGTATGTACAAGGTAATTTTGTTGGACAGAGCCCCTGTCCCAAGTAGGGCTAAAAGTCCTAATTCCCATATTCTGGATGAGGTTGTTCAGTGATATACAGCAGACTTGTGGCAGAGCTGGAATTAGAACCCAGGTCCTCTGACTCCCAGGTCCATGCTCTTTCAACTAGGTCATGCTGGCTGTTCAGGGGAGAAGGAGACCAGCATGATTTTCAGCCTAATTCTTTCTGTCCTTTCCCTCAATTCTTCTTCCTCTCTCTATTACCCTTTCCTTTCAGTCTACTTCTTGTGAAGGTCCTAGGAAGCATGAGTTTCCTCAAACTTGCACACCCTCAGTTTAGTCCAGTAATGTATGGTTCTGCATTCTGCTACTTGGGAGAGTGGTGACTCTTGGCGTTCAATCCTCAAAGGGAAAATTTAGCACATTCTCAGGATACAAACAACCTTATTCTCTTCCCTTTCACTACTTCCCTGATCAAGGTTTTCACTTTCAGTCCCGTTCTCCAGGTTTTCTGTACAGCTCCCATTTGGGTCCTGGCCAGACTTCTTTTCTACATTATTCATTCATTCATTCAATCATATTTATTGAGCACTTACTGTGTGCAGAGCACCCTACTAAGCGCTTTGGAAGTACAGGTTGGCAACATACAGAGGTGGCCCCTACTCAAAAACAGGCTCAACAGTCTAGAAGAGGGAGACAGACATCAAAACAAAATATGTAGACAGGTGTCAAAACCATCAGAAAAAATAGAATTACAGCTATATGCACATCATTAACCAAATAAATAGAGTAGTAAATATGTACAAGTAAAATAAATAGAGTAATAAATCTGTACAAATATATACAAGTGTTGTGGGAAGGGGGTAGGTCGGGGGGGATGGGGACGCGGAGAGGAAAAAGGGGATTCAGTCTGGGAAGGCCTCCCTGAGGAGATGAGCTCTCAGTAGGGCTTTAAAGGGAGGAAGAGAGCTAGTTTGGCTGATGTGTGGAGGGAGGGTATTCTAGGCCAGGGGAAGGACGTGGGCCAGGGGTCGATGGTGGGACAGACGAGAATGAGGCCCAGTAAGGAGGTTAGCGACAGAGGAGTGGAGCGTGTGGGCTGGGAGAGAGGTGAGGTAGGAGGGGGCGAGGTGATGGAGAGCCTTGAAGCCAAGAGTGCAGAGTTCTGTATATTCTGGGTAGAGAAGTGGTCTTAAATCTGCTCTGTATTCAGGTTATTGCAGCAAAAGTCCTCCAATATTAGAAATCAGCATTAATAGAGTATGAGGTTTATCTAGATGATATCATGCATATTAGTGACGACTTTGGTGGGGAAAAAACTCCAAAACAGGGACAAGATGAACATCTGAATCTCCTCACTGCTGTTGCTAATAATTGTGGTATTTCCTAAGCACTTACCATGTGCCAGGCACTATGCTGAGTGCTGGGGTAGATACGAGCAAACTGGGTTGGACACAATCCCTGTCCCATTTGAGGCTCATAGTCTCAGTCCTAATTTTACAGATGAGGTAACTGAGCCACAGAGAAGTGAAGTGATTTATCCAAGGTCACACAGCAGACAAGTGGCAGAGCTGGGATTAGAACTCAGGTACCTCTGACTCCCAGGCTGGTGCTCTATCCACTAGGTCATGTTGCTTTCGTTGTTTTTTTTTAATGGCATTTGTTAAGTACTTACTATATTACAGGCACCGTACTAAGCACTGGGGTAGATGCAAGCTACAGGTTGGATGCAGCCCATGTCCCACGTGGGGCTCATAGTATTGGCTCAGCTTTTATTTTGTAGTCTGATCTTATATGGAAAGCCAGGGATAAGGGTGAAGATAGTTTGTTCCATACTTAATACCTATTGCTAGGTCCTCCCTTTGCCATGCAGTTATCTTCTCCTTCCCCATTTGAGAATATTGTCTTCAACAGTGGCCATAAGAAGCTTGAGAAAACCAATCCAATGGCTGTTCTCCACAACATCCACTCTATTACTTAGCGTGTACTACCTAATTTCCCTAACTCTTCCCTCTATATTCCTAATCTTCCCTTCCTCATCACATTTCAGATTTCACAACTTCCTCTAGCAAGGAATCCCATGTACTAACCAACTGCTGAATGAGGCAGTTTTCCTTATGTTTAGTTTTAATCAGTCAGTGGTATTTATTAAACACTCATTGTATACACAGTACTGTACTTACTACTTGGGGGAGTACAGTACAACAGAATTGGAAGACATGTTCCCCGTTGGCAATGAGCTAATAAGTACCATCTTCAAGCTCTGAGCCTACCATTCCTGCTGTTGCTATGGGATTTAATGAACACAATTCTGTTTACAAAGTTTAGATCTTTTATACCAACCAAACCATAGCCACTCATTCATGTGAATAAAACTGTGCCTTTGAAGGACATCCCTAAAGACACTTGCAGATGATTAGTCATTTTATTTTTCAGAGAAAGAAGAGTATTTCAAAATTCAGTGAGCTAAAGAGCATCCTTTATCTAGCAAGCAACATACAAGGATCAATCTCCAGTGATGTCATAAAGTTGAACAATGTCCCTGAAGTTTGCTTCAGTGACGCAAAGATAGACACAGATGTGGAAAATTGAATCCTTTGAGCAAATGAAAGTACAATTACCCCAAATCTGCCACCTTCCACCCTCACTTAGTCTCCCTCTTCAATACTAGATGGGTCCTGCAATCAAGCAATCAATCCATCATTTATTGAGCACTCACTAGTAATGATGACATTTGTAGACTGTGAGCCCGTTGTTGGGTAGGGACCATCTCTATATGTTGCCAACTTGTGCTTCCCAAGCTCTTAGTACAGTACTCTGCACACAGTAAGCGCTCAATAAATATGGTTGAATGAATGAATGAATGAATGTTAAGTTCTTACTACGTATCAAGCACTGTTTTAAGCTCTGGGGTAGATACAAGCTACTCGGGACACGGTCCGTGTCCCATGTGAGGGTCACAGTCTTAATCCCCATTTCACAGATGAGGTAACTGAGGCAGAGAGAAATTAAGTGACTTGCCCAAGGTCACACAGCAAACGAATGGCAGAGCCAAAATTAGAACCCACATCTTTCTGATTCCCAGGCCAGTGTTCTTATCCACAAAGCCACTCTACTAAGCACTTGGGAGAGTACAATGCAACAGAGTTGGTAGATACACTTTCTGCCCACAACGAGCTGACAGTCTGGAGGCGGAGACAGGGCTTGAAGCGCATTTCACAATGTGCAGCATCTCTGACCACTTTCTTGTTCACTCCCCCAGTGGGAAAACATCGGTCAGGAAAGAGATAATGTGAGTAGCACTACACAAAATACCAGTACTATAATAAATCCCTTTGGAGTCTCAGGACTGCTGTTCATCCATCATTCCCAACGAAAGATTCTGTCATCATCAAAGAAGATTGCAAACAATGAAGTTGAGAAAAAAAACTTCCAGGTACCGCCATATAAGCAATACTTCTTGCATCCTATCTTCACCGGGTGGGACTCAAGGAGAATGAAAGAGTCATTGGTTTTTGGATGGAGCTTTCTTCTCTAAGTGGTTTGGGTTTGCAATTTGATGTATTAGTTTTGTGCGGCTTCTGCTTTTCAACCATCACTGTAAGCTGGGGACTGTGGCAGAGTGTATTTTCAACAAAATGATTAGAGTGCAAAAGGTCTAAGTCATTTGTCAGGTGTTTACCCGTGTTTATTTAAACATATCTCAAAGTGGATACCCCTCAACCTCACACAGTATCCTATTGTAGAACCATCCTTGCCATCAAGAAATCATTTCTATCTTCCTGAGCGCTCTCTTAGGTTAATTGAAGTCTATTTCCATTTCATCAGTACCCTATGATCATGGAGAAGTAATAATTAGCATGTTCCCCATAAAAGCCTTTCATACATAAATAAATATGTATATCACCCTGTAATCTGTTTTCCTTTTAGGATAAATAATTCCAATGTATTTTTTTATTTTATTGGTACTTGCTAAGTGCTTACTATATGCCAGCCAGAGCGTGGTTCAATGGAAAGAGCACGGGCTTGGGAGTCCGAGGTCATGGGTTCAAATCCCGGCTCTGCCAACTGTCAGCTGTGTGACTTTGGGCAGGTCACTTAACTTCTCTGTATCTCAGTTCCTTCATCTGCAAAATGGGGATGAAGACTGTGAGCTCCACGTAGGACAATCTGATCACCTTGTATCCTCCCCAGCCCTTAGAACTGTGCTTTGCACATAGTAAGTGCTTAACAAATGCCATTCTTACTATTAAGCTCTGGAGTAATTACAAGCTAATTAATTTGGACACAGTCCAGGTCCTACATAGTGCTTACAGTCTTCATTCCCATTTTACAGATGAGGTGACTGAGGCACAGAGCAGTTAAGTGACTGGCCCAAAGTCACACAGCTGACAATTGACAGAGCCGGGATTTGAATCCATGACCTCTGACTCCCAGGCCCATGGGCTTTCACGTAATCCATGCTACTTCTTAAAGGCTTTATTTGTTCTGTCCTTCCTACTTTTTATCAATTTTCTCTGGATCCTCTACACCTAATCCACGTCCTATTTAAAGATCGGTGACCAAGACAAACTACATGTAAGTTTCACCAATGCAGAGTATTGAAAAAAGATACTTTTCAGCTCTTGGATTCCCTGCTTCTAATTTAGCCTAGTCACATGCTGGGAAATATTTCTTAATATATGCTAGCAGCATGATTTAATGGAAAGCGCATGAGCCGAGGAGTCAGAGGATAATGGGTTCAAATCCTGGCTCTGCCATATGTCTGCTGTGTGACTTTGGGAAAGGCACTAAACTCCTCTGGCCCTCAATTACCTCATATTTAAAATGGGGATTAATAGTGTGAGCCCTATGTGGCACAAGGACTGTGTCCATGCTGACTACCTTATATTTAGAACAGTGCTTGCCACATAGTAAGTGCTTAACAAGTGCCATAATTATAATTATCATTATTATTATAATTAAATGTGTTCATCCACTACATTATCCAATGTAATAGGTGTATTTGAGCAATGAATAATATTTCTTGGGAAATAAAATTAGGACAGAAAATCCAAAGAAAGCAAATGAGTTATCAATTTTAAAAAATTCCCTGAGAACTTCTTGGACCAAATCACAGGTTTAATTCATTCAATCATATTTATTGAGTGCTTACTGTGTACAAAGCACTGTACTAAGCGCTTGAGAAGTAAAAGTTGGCAACTTATAGAGATGGTCCCTACCCAACAACAGGCTCACAGTCTAGAAGGGAGAGACAGACAAAAAAACAAAACATGTAGGCAGGTGTCAAAATCATCAGAATGAATAGAATTATACCTATGTGCACATCATTAAAAAATAGAGTAGCAAATATGTACAAGCAAAATAAATAGAGTAATAAATCTGTACAAATATAT
This sequence comes from Tachyglossus aculeatus, assembly GCF_015852505.1. Classification (NCBI taxonomy): domain Eukaryota; kingdom Metazoa; phylum Chordata; class Mammalia; order Monotremata; family Tachyglossidae; genus Tachyglossus; species Tachyglossus aculeatus. Next base: position 798,223 of record NW_024045100.1, on the reverse strand, counting down.
TAAAGTGCTGCGGGGAGGGAAAGGAGGTAGGGCAGAGGGGAATGATGGGGAGGAGGAGAGGAAAAAGGGGACTCAGTCTGGGAAGGCCTCCTGGAGGAGGTGAGCTCTCAGTAGGGCTTTGAAGGGAGGAAGAGAGCTAGCTTGGCAGATGTGTGGAGGGAGGGCATCCTAGGCCAGGGAAAGGATGTGGGCTGGGGTTCGACGGCAGGACAGGCGAGAATGAGACAGGTGAGAAAAGTGGAGAGTGCGGGCTGGGCTGTAGAAGGAGAGAAGGGAGGTGAGGTAGGAGGGATCGAGGTGATGGAGAGCCTTAAAGCCGAAATTGAGGAGTTTTTGCTTGATTCGTAGATTGAGAGGCAGCCACTGGAGATTTTTTAGGAGGGGAATAACATTCCCAGAGCATTTCTGAATAAAGATAATCCGGGCAGCAGAATGAAATATAAACTGACGTGGGGAGGGACAGGAGGATTGGAGATCAGAGAGGAGGCTGATGCAGTAATCCAGTCGGAATAAGATGAGAGATTGAACCAGCAAGGTAGCAGTTTGGATGGAGAGGACAGGGCGGATCTTGGCTATGTTGTGGAGGTGAGACCGGTAGGTTTTGGTGCCGGATTTGATGTGTGGGGTGAATGAAAGAGCGCAGTCGAGGATGACACCAGGGTTGCGGGCTTGGGAGATGGGAAGGATGGTAGTGCCATCTACAGGGCCGGGAAAGTCAGGGAGAGGGAAGGGTTTGGGAGGGAAGATAAAGAGTTCAGTCTTGGACATATTGAGTTTTAGGTGGCAGGCAGACATCCAGATGGAGATGTCCTGAAGGCAGGAGGAGACCCGAGCCTGAAGGGAGGGAGAGGGAGCAGGGACAGAGATGTAGATTTGAGTGTCATCAGCGAAGAGATGATAGTTGAAGCCGTGGGAGCGAATGAGTTCACCAAGGAATTGAGTGTAGGTAGAGAACAGAAGGGGACCAATAAATGACCCTTGATGAACCCCTACAGTAAAGGGATGGGAGGGGGAGGAGGAGCCCGCAAAGGAGACTGAGAATGAACGGCCGGAGAGATAAGAGGAGAACGAGGAGAGGACGGAGTATGTCAAGCCAAGGTTGGATAGTGTGTTGAGGATAAGGGGGCTGTCCACAGTGTTGAAGGCAGCTGAGAGGTCGAGGAGGCTTAGGATAGAGTAGGAGCTGTTGGATTTGGCAAGAAGGAGTTCATCGGTGACCTTTCAGAGGGCAGTTTTGGTAGAGTGTAGAGGACAGAAGCCAGATTGGAGGTGGTCAAGGAGATCATTGGAGTTCAGGAATTCGAGGCAGCGGTTGTAGACGACTCGTTCTAGGAGTTAGGAAAGGTATGGTAGGAGGGAGATAGGGCAATAACTATAAGGGGAGGTGGGTTTCTTAGGATGGGGGACACGTGGGCATGTTTGAAGGCAGAGGGGAAGGAACCAGTGGAGAGTGAGTGGATGAAGATGGAAGTTAAGGTGGGAAGGAGGGAAGGGGCGAGATTTTTCATAACATGAGAGGAATGGGGTCAGAAGCACAGGTGGCTGAGGCAGCACTTGAGAGGAGGGAGGAGATCCTATCTGAAGATACTGCTGGGAAGGATGGGAGAGTAGCGGAGAGGGTTGAGAGCGGGGGTTTGGAGTAGGTGGAGAAGTGATTTTGGGGACCTCAGACCTGATGAAGTTAATTTTACTAATGAAGTAGGAGGCCAGATCGTTGGGGGTGAAGGATGGAGGAGGGGGAGGAACAGGGGGCCTGGGAAGGGAGTTAAATGTATGGAAGAGCTGACGGGGATGATGGGCACGCTGTCAATAAAGGAAGAGAAATAGTTTAGATGAGAGGGCAGAGTTAATGCAGTAAAGGATAAACCTGAAGTGAGCGAAATTGGCTTAGTGTTTAGACTTTCACCAGCAGCGTTCAGTAGATCAAGCATAAAAGCGAAGGAGGCGGACAGTGGGAGTGATCCAAGGTTGTGTGTTAGTGGTACGAGAGCAGTGAAGTGAAAGGGGAGCGAGTGAGCTGCGTGGATTGGGTAGAGAGGATAGGGAGGCGAGGTGGGGTGTGATGCGCTGAGAAAGATGGACAGGGTCGAGAGAGCGGAGGTCTCTGTGAGGTAGTGATATAAATTTATAGGAGGGAGGAGTGTGATGAGGAGGCAGGTGAGAAGGTTGTGATCAGAGAGAGGGATTTCAGAGTTGGTGAGGGTGGAGAGAGTGGAGATAGTGCAGCGATAGGAGATGATGAGGTCGAGGTTGTGACCACGTTGGTGAGTGGGCGAGGTGGGGTGGAGCAGGAGGTTGGCAGTGTCAAGGAGAGATAGAAGGAGGGCGGCAGAGGAGTCACCAGGGACACCCATGTGGATGTTGAAGTCTCCGAGTATCAGAGCGGACATGAAAAAGGAGGTGAGAAAAGGGTCAAAATCGTTGAAAATAGTTGGAGGTGGGGCCGGTGGGGCGGTAGATGATGGCTACACGAATCTGGAGGGGGTGGTAGAGGCGAATAATTTGGGCTTCAAAAGAGGGGAAGGAAAAGGAAGGGGGAGGAGGGACAGTGCGAAAGTGACATTGGGGAGCGAGAAGGAAACCGACACCTCCTCCTTTTCCGGTGAGTATGGGTGAGCGGGAGAAGGAGAGGCCACCGCTCTCGAGAGCAGCAGAAGAGACCTTGTCATCCGGACTGAGCCATGTTTCGGTTAGGGAGAGGAGGTGGAGAGAGCTGGAAATGAAAATGTCCGGGATGAAAGGGAGCTTACCTATAATGGAGCAGGGGTTCCAAAGGCCACACTTGGCAGCAGCTGTGAAGGGAAGGGAGGGAGGGGTAAAGGTGTGAGGGGTGGGGAGTGTTTGGATTGGGATGATTTGGTGAGGGCCTGGATGGGGAGAGGGGGAAGAGGGGTGGTGATGAAAAAGGATAACTGCGATGGGGTGGGGGCGGGGAGGAGGCGAGGGATGGGGTTGGAAAGGAGGGGTTGAGGGTTTAGGGTTGGCGCTCGTACAGAGGAATTCTTGGGAGGGGGTGAGACGGAGGGGTCGGGGCGAGGCAAAGGGAGGGAAAGAGCTAGGTAGGAGAGGGGAAGGTGAAGGTAAGGAATGGGAAGGGTAGTTGGGAACAGGGGAACTGACAGCAAACTGATGGGGGAGCAGCAGGGCCGCGCGGTGTGATGTCGGGCGGGCGGGCCTCTCACGATCGGGATCCCGGGCTCCTATGGCAGTGCTCTGAGGAGAAGATCTATCCGGGAGCAGCAGGGCCACACGGTGTGATGGCCGGCGGGCCTCTCAGGATCGGGATCCCGGGCTCCTATGGTGGTGCTCTGAGGAGAGGATCCTCCTCTCAGTTCATGGGCAGGCGCTTTGTTCACTCCAAAGTTCAAATTTCTGTGGTTATCATGCTCCCCTTCTGTGGCCCTAATGTGATCAACCACTATTTCTGTGATCTCCAACCCTTTTTTAAGCTAGACTGCACGGACACCTCCGTGAACGGGGTGGTAGTTCTTGTCAATAGCGTTTTAATCTCTGTAATCTCCTTCTTTCTCTTGGTTTCCTCGTACGTTGCTATCCTGATTAACTTGAGATCTCGTTCTGCCAAGGTACGACGCAAAGCCTTCTCCACCTGAACTTCCCATGTCACCGCGGTCGTCCTATTCTTTGGACCTACCACTTTCCTGTATTTGAGGCCCTCGTCCACCTACACGGAGGGCAACTTGTGGCTGTCTTCTGCACGGTGATTACCCCGATGCTGAACCCCATCATCTACACACTGAGAAATGCCAAGGTGAAAAATGGTATGAGGAGAATGTGGTCAAGAAAGTAGTTCAGCTGTGGAACCAATGTACCTTATGGGGAAAAAATTAGATTTATGTTCGGTGGCTATGGAAAGAGCCATCCTATAGACCTTTGTGGGTATTTGGAGATGGATATAAAGCATTCTTTCTATTCTCACTTTCTAAAGATGAGGAAGGGTCATCTATTATCAATCAATCATATTTATTGAGGGTTTACTGTGTGCAGAACTGAGTTGAGAAGGGTTGAGAAGCAGCTTGGCCTAGTGGAAAGAGCATGCGCTGGGGAGCCAGAGGACCTGGGTTCCTCCACCTGTCTGCTGTGTGACCTTGGGCAAGTAGCTTAGCTTCTCTGTGCTTTGGGTTCCTCACCTGTAAAATGGGGATTAAGATTGTGGGCTCCATGTGGGACAGAGAATGTGTCCAACCTATCTTGTATCTACTCCAACACTTAGTACAGTGCCTGACAAGTAGTAAGCACTTAGCAAATACCTTTTTTAAAAAAGAGCACTGTACTAAGCGCTTGGGAAATTACAACCTAAAAGAGTTGTTAGACATGTTCCCTGCCCACGAAGAGCTTATAGTCTAGAGGAGTGTGCAGAAAACTGAATTAAGCACTTATAAGAGTACCACAGAGGTAGGAGACATGGACCCTGTTCTTGAGGCTCTTATAATCTAGTGAGGTAATAAAAAGCAACCATTAAAAAAAAACAAGAAATTTCACAACAAAAAAAAAACCAAGAAATTTCACAACTTTAAGTAATATATACTGAATTGTCAAACTAATGGTTTTATTCTTAGATTTTTAAACTTCTCTTTTATTTAAAAACTAAAAGGAAGGTAGTAACGTGATGCTAATTTCTTTGAAATGAAAACGAATATAGGCTAAGGGGGAAAACATTTAGGTAATGTAACACATGTCAGGTGTGTATACAGAAATGCATTTGAGATCCTAGAGCCTGTTCAATAAAATAAAGTTCTGTTCTTGAGTTTCATGTGAGTTACCTAGGAATGTTCTTTCATGTGCTTTCTTTGTCTTCATTTCAGTTACCCCTAAATTCCTACCTATTCCAAGTAGCCCTCCTGGATTACTTAGCAAATGTGCAAACTTTCAGGCCCAGCCTATGAGTATCTGTAAACAACCTGATGCCTTCTAAATTTATAACCCCACAATGTGCCCTATTTTCTTCAATGGAAATGATGCTTGTTGAATATTTATCCAGTTATCTGTTTTTCCTTCCTTCCTGCTCCAGTCAGCCCTTCCGTTTAATAGCCTTAATACAGTGGATAAGGATTTAATAAATGTTATTTGATGGTGATGATGATAATCATCTTACATGATTCCCTGAAATTTGTGATACTGTATATCTTTCTGTATTTCTGTATTATTAAGTGCTAATTATGTGTCAAAGCACTGTGCTAAGCCCTTGGGTAGATACAGATAATCAGATGGATATCAGTCTTTATCCCATTTGGGCACAATGATCTAAGACGTTGTGAAAGCACCAAGTACTTTTCAATCAGTGGCATTTATTGAGAACCTACTGTGTGCAAAGCACTCTACTAAGCTCTTGGGAGAGGACAATAGCATCGGTAGACATGTTCCTAGCCCTTAAGGAACTCACAGCCTAAAGGTACGCTGTGGGCAGGGAATGTGTCTGTTTATTGCTGATTTGTACTCTTCCAAGCACTTAGTACAATGCTCTGCACAGAGTAAGCACTCAATAAATGTGATTGAATGAATGAATGAATAAATAAATTAACGAATGAATCAAAGTTAATGGTAATAAACATTTCTGAGAAATAGACTTCGGTGTGTTCAGGTTCACCTACTAAGGAGTTACGTATATGTGTGTTTTATGGGAATCCCTGGTTCAAATATCATTGCAAGCCTTCTCTCCAAACATATTAGACTTTACCAGGAGTAATATTACTGGAGTGACATCTTGCTTCACATTATCTTCCTTCCCTCTAGACTGTAAGCTCATTTTTATGTTGTTAGGCACTTACTTTACTCCAGGCACTGTTCTAAGCGTTGTGGTCGATTAAAGCTAATAATAATAATAATAATGACATTTGTTAAGCTTACTTAAGGCACTTACTATGTGCAAAGCACTGTTCTAAACGCTGGGGAGTTTACAAGGTAATCAGGTTGGACACAGTCCATGTTCCACATGGGGCTCACTGTCTTAATCCCCATTTTAGATAGGAGGTAACTAAAGCCCGGAGAACTTAAGTGACTTGCCCAAGGTCATAAGCAGACAAGTGGTGGAGCCGGGAATATGTCTACCAACTCTGTTATATTCTACTCTCTGAATCCCATAGTACAGTGTTCTGCACACAGTAAGCACCCAATACATACAATTGATTGATTGTATCTTGGGCTTTTCTAGGAGTTTACAGCCCTGCTATTGGTTCAGTTGAAAGAGCCCTGAACTGAGTATCACAAGATCTGGGTTCTAGTCCCAGTTCGATTTTTACAAGGCTCACATGGGTGGACACGAAATGCAGTGTGGTCCAGCGGAAGAGCATGGGCCTGAAAGTCTGAAGGTTCTAATCCCAGCTCTGTCACTTTTCTGCTGTGTGACCTCGCACAAGTCATTCACTTCTCTGTGCCTCAATCTATTCATCTGTAAAATTGGGATTAAATCTTACTTTCTCCTTAGCCCGTGGACCCCACGCAGGACAGGGACTCTGTCCAACCTGACAAAGTTGTATTTATCCCAGTGCTTAGAACAGTGCTTGGCACATATGAAGCACTTAATAAATACCTTAATTATTATGATCATCATTATTATTATTATAATTAAGAATGCACGTGAACTTAACAATATGCTGCAACTCTGCCTACCTACTTGCTCACTGAAATCCAAGTCCCTGCAGGAAACCTGATTGACAGGATTGAGACAGTATAATAATAATAATAAAAATTATTATTATTATATTGGCATTTGTTAAGCACTTTCTATGTGCCAAGCACTGTTCTAACTGCTGGGGTAGATATAAGTAATGAGGTTGTCTCATATGGGACTTACAGTCATCATCCCCATTTTACAGATGAGGTAACTGAGGCACAGAGAAGTTAAGTGACTTGCCCAAGGTCACACAGCTGACATGTGGCAGAGCCGCGATTAGAACCCATGACTTCTAACTCCCGAGCCCGTGTTCTTTCCATTAAGTCACGCTGGTGTTGCACAAGCCAATAGCACCATGATCAAGTCCTCTGCACAGGTATAGCGTGAACTCTCCCCCTCTCTCCTCCTCGACTCCCTCTCCATCCCCCCCGCTTTACCTCCTTCCCTTCCCCACAGCACCTGTATATATGTATATATGTTTGTACATATTTATTACTCTATTTATTGATTTATTTTACTTATACATATCTATTCTATTTATTTTATTTTGTTAATATGTTTGGTTTTGTTCTCTGTCTCCCCCTTCTAGACTGTGAGCCCACTGTTGGGTAGGGACCGTCTCTATATGTTGCCAACTTGTACTTCCCAAGCTCTTAGTACAGTGCTCTGCACATACTAAGCGCTCAATAAATACGATTGATTGATTGTTTTTCCACCACAAGATTCATCTGATCTTTCTAATGGGAGATTCTATCCTTAGAAGACCACAAATGCGTGGGTTGTTCCAGGTTGTTCCAGACATCCGTGTAATTACCAGTGGTATCCTCCCCTGAACGTTTTTTTTTCTCTTTACATTTGGGTGTCATTTCTCCCCTCCAGGTTAGGGGGACCCATTTCCTGTTCTCCAGCAGGTTTGTAAAATAATGAGAAGTGGCTCTGTGGTAACAACAACCACTTCAACGGGGGAAAAGAGGGCATTCTATTAGGCTGAAGTGGTATATACTACCACCAGATTTTTAGAAAGCTATTCTTATATCTTATTTATTTCCCTACTCTAGTTTAGCATTCCAATTTTATAGCTCAATCATAACTTCCCTGATGTACTGTTCCATTTGATCTTTCTTTAAGAGAGAAGGAAAAAAAACCATGAATGACATTTGTTATTTTTTATCAGCTTTCCCTTCCTGTCAACATTGGGGGTAACATTTTCTTGTCCATGTTTTTGCCAAATATAGATGAATACTTTAAGACATGAGTTCATATATCTTTGCTCGTGCCAGGCTTTTTTCCTTGAGCTTTTCTGATTTTGTTCATTCATGAGCCTCCTCTTGTTCTTGGTCCCCTTCTGTTCTCTATGTATACTCACTCCCTTGGTGAACTCATTCGCTCCCATGGCTTCAACTATCATCTCTACGCTGATGACACCCAAATCTACAGCTCTGCCCCTGCTCTCTCTCCCTCCCTTCAGGTTCGGGTCTTCTCCTGCCTTCAGGACATCTCCATCTGGATGTCTTCCCACCATCTAAAATTCAACATATCCAAGACCTGAACTCCTTATCTTCTCTCCCAAACCCTGCCCTCTCCCTGACTTTCCCATCACTGTTGATGGCACTACCATCCTTCCCGTCTCACAAGCCCGCACCCTTGGTGTCATCCTCGATTCTGCTCTCTTGTTCTCCCCTCAAATTCAATCCATCACTAAAACCGGCTGGTCTCACCTCCGCAACATTACCAAGATCCGCCCTTTCCTCTCCATCCAAACTGCTACCCTGCTGGTTCAATCTCTCATCCTATCCCGACTGGATTACTGCATCAGCCTCCTCTCTGATCTCCCATCCTCCTGTCTCTCCCCACTTCAATCTATACTTCACGTTGCTACCCGGATCATCTTTGTGCAGAAACGCTCTGGGCATGTTACTCCCCTCCTCAAAAATCTCTAGTGGCTACCAATCAACCTACGCATCAGGCAAAAACTCCTCACTCTCGGCTTCAAGGCTTTCCATCACCTCACCTCCTCCTACCTCAACTCCCTTCTTTCCTTCTACAGCCCAGTCCGTACCCCCCGCTCCTCTGCCGCTAACCTCCTCACTGTGCCTCGTTCTCGCCTGTCCGCCATCGACCCCCGGCCCACATCCTCCCCTTGGCCTGGAATGTCCTCCCTCCACACATCCGCCAAGCTAGCTCGCTTCTTCCCTTCAAAGCCCTACTGAGAGCTCACCTTCCTCCAGGAGGTCTTCCGAGACTGAGCCCCCTCCTTCCTCTCCCCCTCCTCCCCCTCCCCGCCCCCCCGCCTTACCTCCTTCCCCTCCCCACAGCACCTGTACATATGTTTGTACATATTTATTACTCTATTTTACATGGACATATTTACTATTCTATTTATTTTATTTTGTTAATATGTTTTGTTCTGTTGTCTGTCTCCCCCTTCTAGACTGTAAGCCCACTATTAGGTAGGGACTGTCTCTATATGTTGCCAACTTGTACTTCCCAAGCGCTTAGTACAGTGCTCAGAACACAGTATGCGCTCAATAAATATGATTGAATGAATGAATAAATGGTTCTCTTTAGTGATCTAGCTTAATTCCCATGCTTGGTAGCTAGTTCTTTGGCCTTCTGTGTAGTGGTTAGTATAGGTTCTGGGTTTGGTCAACTTGATATCCTGTAACCAACTTTCCTATGATATAGTTTGTTCTTTTTCTAAAACGTCCCTTTGAAGAACAACCAGCTTTCTTGGACTGACTTTTTTCTAGCATATCCTCCCTACTAGTGTCCTATATCTGTTAAAATTTGCTTTCCTCTAAGTTATTTGTTTCACTGTGGAATTTTTTTTTCCTTCCTAACATTTAGGTTATCTTATACTTGTTCCAGCAAAGTACCCATTCACTTTCCGTTCTAAACAGATTCCTCCTTTTTCTTAAAATGGAATCAAATATGTCCTGGTTTGGTGCTCTACATTTTACTCTTGGAAAGTGTTTCAGTGGAAACTTAAAATTTGTGTGGTGATTTGTGGCCTGATGAACTGTTTTACTGCATCCTCTTTCTCCTCCTTCTTCTCTGCCCCTTCCTCCTCTTCTCTCTCCTTCTTCTCATTGTCCTCCTTGTCTTTCTTCTCCCTTCCTCCTTTTTTCCCTTTCCTGTTCTTCAAGTGCTTAGTACAGCCTCTACACACTGTAAGCACTCAATAAATACTATTGATTGATTAATTCTTTTCCTCCTCTTCCTCCTCCTCCTCTTCTTCCTCCTTTTCTCTTTTCCTTCCTCTTTCCTTCCTCTTTCTCCACCTCTTACTCCTCCTCCACAACATCCACCCACCACCCTACATACTACATCAATCAGCATTTAGGAGTCCCTATCATGTGTAGAACCAAAAACAGTGGTAAATGAATGTCTGTACTCTGATATCTTAGTGAAAAAGGTATTACAAGTGATATCGAACCTCTAGAAAATCTTGGTCATCATGAAGTCGAAAAGGAAGACACGTTGGAGAGGTCTTTATTTTATCAGAGCAAGTTTTCCCATTCTCCAAATAACGTTGAAATCGTTCTCTTTCAATAAATAGCTTCTTTGAGATTTGAATAAAGCCAAAAGCTTTTAGATGCCTAGGAAAGAGGGTCTCTAACCTTCATTTATTCCATTCTTCTTGCTAAATCAGTATTACCTGCACTTTATCCCCTGTGCCTAATTACAGTCATAAAGTCACAAAGGAAAGGTGCTTTTAAAAACTCATAGCACAGAGGATTAATTAAAATTTTCTTTTTCATGGTTTAGAACCAGTCATTATATTAAGCATTAGGGATAACATTCCATGAATTACATCTGTATTAGTGAAGATAGAAAAACATTCGTGAATGTTTCATTTCTCAAGTGAGCTCTGTGGACTTTGCTGAATTTACTGCTGAATCACATTCCTATCAAATCTAGTTCTCTTAGTACTGGAAGGAACCTCACAAAATCATAGAAAAACCCTCTAGCTGCAAACTTTGCTATGCCCAAGACAGGCAGGGTTGGGTATCTTATTCCCAAGAATAGCGGTATCTTATTCCCAAGAAGAGCAATTTCATTTCTTGCACAAAGTCTGCCCAAAGCCGAATAACCCTCACTATCAAGCAATTGTTCGTTATGATGGATCAAGCATCTCTGATTTCAAATGAAAGACTTTTTCTTCAATTCTGACATCAGTGGTCTTAGGACATAACACTTGCGACAATTTTTCATGAGTCTGGGCCCAGCTATCAACAATTCATTATCTTCTCTTCTCCAGAGTAATGGCTTGATTCCCACTTTAAATTTTCTATTGAGCTAAACCCTTTAATCATCTTTGTATCTCTTCTACTGGTTCTTCATATATTTTTTATTCATCTTTTAAAATGGAGAGGTCATATCTGGGCATGGAACTTTACTGAAGACCACACTAGGGTCTATATATTGGGTCTATTGTGTTCTGCTTTTTATAGAATAATAATAATAGCAATATTTGTAAGTGCTTACTTAACCACACTGTACTAGGCACTACGGTAGATTCCAGATAATAGGTCAGACACAGTACCTGTACCACACTGGGCTCACTTTCTAAGTAGGATCTCCCTCCCTCCCTCCTGAGGCACAGGAAAGTTAAGTGACCTGTCCAAGGTCACACAGCAAGCAAGTAGCAGAGCTAGGATTATAGTCCAGGTCCTCTCATTCCCAGGCCTGTGCTCTTTCCACTAGACCACTGCTACTGCTTCTGTCCCTGCTCTCCATGTTATTCTCCAGAAATCCATTTCTGTAGCCTAGGGGCACCTGGGCTCTAATCTGGGCTCCACTATAGGTCTGCTTTGTAACCTTAGGCAAGTCACTTAAATCAATCGTATTTATTGAGCGCTTACTATGTGCAGAGCACTGTACTAAGCGCTTGGGAAGTACAAATTGGCATCACATAGAGACAGTCCCTACCAAACAATGGGCTCACAGTCTAAAAGGGGGAGACAGAGAACAGAACCAAACATACCAACAAAATAAAATAAGTAGGATAGAAATGTACAAGTAAAATAAATAAATAAATAGATAAATAGAGTAATAAATATGTACAACCATATATGTATATATACAGGTGCTGTGGGGAAGGGAAGGAGGTAAGACGGGAGGATGGAGAGGGGGACGAGGGGGAGAGGAAAGAAGGGGCTCAGTCTGGGAAGGGCCTCCTGGAGGAGGTGAGCTCTCAGCAGGGTCTTGAAGGGAGGAAGAGAGCTAGCTTGGCGGATGGGCAGAGGGAGGGCATTCCAGGCCCGGGGGATGATGTGGGCCGGGGGTCGATGGCGGGACAGGCGAGAGCGAGGTACAGTGAGGAGATTAGTGGTGGATTCTCTGGGCCTTAATTACCTCATCTGTAAAATGCAGATTAAGAATGTGAGCCCCATGAGGGACAGGGACTGTGTCCAACTTCATTAAAACAGTGCTTGGCACACAGTAAATGCTTAACAAATACCATTATCATCATTATTATTACTGCCTTTGGCCATCCTTAAGAAGATAGTTATAACGCTGTCAGTGTTTGTCTTGCTTTAAATGATGATCATTAAATCATTACATTCAAATAGGCAATTCGTGAATGTACACATCCACATATATATAATAAACTTCTAGCCCTCAGAAAAAAAATATGGAATTATTTTCTCTAGAAATCCAAAGTAACTACTGAAGTGCTTTGCCTATTTAGCATCTCCATTTTACCTAACCAGACTATACTACACCATACTGGGAAGCCAAATTTGTTTAGAAGGTGCAAGAGCCCATATTTGCCATTGTTGTACGGTATGGACATCTTACTATTGACTTCCTGAGCTTTTTCTCATATTATTGTGCTGCAATGATCTTATTTCCTGGATGATGTTGAACTTTATCCTCTTTGAAAGGGCAATTCTTAAATGTGGGCAAATCATTTTGAGGTCTAGTCTTAATTCCCAGAATGTTAGAAACCCTGCATCACCCAGGGTCACCAGTAATAATAATAATGATAGCAATAATTGTGGTATTTCTTTAGTCATTTCTATGTGTCAAGTGTAGTACTAAGTGTTGGGAGAGGTACGAGATAATCAGGTTCCACAGAGGCCCCACAGTCTAAGTAGGAGCGAGAACAGGTATTGAATCCCCATTTTGCAGACGAGGGAACTGAGGCACAGAGAAGTGAAAGTGACTTGGCCAGGGTCACACAGTAGGCAAGTGGCGGAGACAGGATTTGAACTGAGGTGCTTTTTCCACTAGCGAATGCTGCTTCTCATTCACCTATGAATGTATGGGTCTCATTATCCAAGCAGTTACTAGAAACTTCAGTCTATCGTAGACATTCAGTGTCATTCCTAATGGGGCCCCACTAAATACGGAGATATTGATCTCTATTCTCTGCCAATATCCCTTTTATCACCTGCACTCCTACCTAACGACAATCTAATCCACACCCTTTCTTTCCGCGTCACACTACAGGTTGAAGATATCATTTTTCAGGATCTTGTGGCAAGGGAAGCTTTCTACTACAACACATAAAAATGGGTCCAAACTCAGCTGGGCTGCAAACCTGAGCCAATTAAACATGCTGTACCCACACGAGTTTTCTGTTTGGTCAGAACGTGGGAGTTCCAAATACCACAGGGAGCAGAGTGATGAGATAACAATTTCGGGTTTATTTAAATAGTTCCATTATCTCAGCTGTGAAACCATTCTTCCTGACTCTCCTGCTGGCTAGATGTGGTGGTTACCATTTGCCTGATTTCTAAAGGAATTATTTCTCCCATTTTAGCTATTGGCTGTTCTCTCCTTCCCACACAAGGCCTCTGGTATGCAGGGCAGTTTTCCTTCTCCCCATCCAGTGAATGAGAGGCACCATCAAGTGGAACCCAAATTTTCCTCCCATTCCCAAAGACAGTGGGACCGCAAATAATAATAATAATAATGGTATTTGTTAAGCACTTACTATATGCCAAGCACTGTTCTAAGTGCTGGGGTAGAGAAAAGGTAATCAAGTTGTCCCAAGGGGTCTCATTGTCTTAATTCCCATTTTTACAACTGAGGTAACTAAGTCACAGAAAAGTTAAGTGACTTGCCCAAAGTCACACAGCTGACAAGTGGAGGAGCCAGGATTAGAACCCATGACCTCTGACTCCCAAGCCCCTGCTTTTCACACTAAGCCGAGCTGCTTAGGCTGGATATTCCTGCTGATATTCAGGTGAGCTACTGTGGGGTGGGGGTTGGGGGAGACCCCAGCTTTGCCACTTGTCTGCTGTGTGATCTTGAATCACTTAACTTCTCTTTCCTTCAGTTACCTCATCTGTAAAATGGGGATGAAGACTGTGATCCCTATATGGAACATTGGCTGTGTCCAAACTCATTATCTTGTACCTACCACAGTGCTTAGTTCATAGTCTGGCACATAATAAGCACCCTAGCAAATACCATTTTTTTAAAAAAAGGGAATGAGGAGTGATCCTCTGAGGACAAAGCGTTTACCCAGAATCACTTTGGGAATGAAGGGGATATTTGCCTGGGACCGACAGTGGGCTCACAGGGCTCACGAAGGGTGATTGACAGCACTCCTTCCTCAGGGCTCCTGTTTAGTTTAAAAATAACCCTGACATTCAAAATTCAAATGGGGATTCAAAATTCAAAAATGGGGAGAGGGCAGGGCCCACAGTGGGGTGGGACTAGCTCCCTGCTCTAGGGAAAGAGTTGCTCTGAGGGGCTTGGTGTGGTGGGCTACCATCTCATTTACACTCATAGAAAGGCGTTCTTTGACCAAGTGGGGAACGGACACTAAGGAGGTGAATTTGTTTGTCCCTGGAAGGGGGTAAAGAGAAGTGCTCCACCCTCTTAAACAAATTATTCAGTCATTCATTCAATCTAATTTATTGAGTGCTTACTGTGTTCAGGGCACTGTACTAAGCGCTTGTAAAGTACAATTCACCAATAACGAGAGATTATCCCTGCCCACACCGGGCTTACACTGTTGTGTGCAGAGCACTGTACTACGCAGTTGGGAGAGTACCATATAACAGATGCACTCCCTGCTCACACAAGCAAAATAATTACAAGTAATAAGAGGCAACCAGCTCTAAGGATATGACATTTAGGTGTTGGGGTGAATATCAGACTACTTAGATGGTTTTGGCCCAAGTATATAAAGTGATGCAGTGAGGAGGGAGAATAGGGTGGCAATTAGTCAGGGAAAGCCTCCTCTAGAAAAGGGATTTCCGGTAAAGCTTTGAAAATGAGGAGAGTGCGGGGGTATCTGTCAGCTTTGAAGGGGGAGGGAATCCCATGGAGGAAGGAGGATGTGAAGCAAGGGACCAGTGACATTAATTAATAATGATGGCATTTCTTAAGCGCTTAGTATGTGCAAAACACTGTTCCAAGCGCTGAGGGAGGGGGGGATACAAGGTGATCAGGTTGTCCCCCGTGGGAATCACAGTCTTAATCCCCATTTTACAGATGAAGTAACTGAGGCTCAGAGATGTTAAATGACTTGCCCAACGTCACACAGCAGGCATGTGGAGGAGCCAGGATTAGAACCCATTACGTCTGACTCCTAAATCCATGCTCTTTGTGCTTACTATGTGCCAAACTCTGTGCTAAGTGCTGAGGTAGGTACACGGTAATCAGGTTGCCCCACATGGGACATGAGAAGATGAGATTAAATTTCAGTGCTCCGCCCTGCATTTTAGGTACTCTTTAGCCTGGTGTGTCCTAAAGAGGAAATTTTCTCTAGAGCAACTCTTGTCATTATGTGGACAATCTGTGCTGTTTCTACCAGCGGGACTGTGGTTAGGAGAACAAAACCAAGAAGTAAGTTTCCTAGCCGACCAGTAGCTAAATTTTTGAACAATACTTTGAAAATCCACTTTTCAGAATGACAATGAAGGGTGGTCCTTAATGATTTCACAGCAAGCCACGACTTTCTAGGGATCCATTAACCAAAGGTATTCACTGAGTGCTTGCTGCAGAACACTTTACTAAGCTTTTGGGAGAGTACAATGCAATACAGTGCAAAGATGGATGGGCTTTTGCTAACGTTCCCTTTCTAAAAATTGCCTTTCATATTGATTTTCCTAGTGCTCTCACTTAAAGGAGTCATAGAAAGAGCCAAGTCAAATGGTTGCTCTCATTTACTTGAACCTCTTGTCCTTTGCAGCAGTGTTTGTTACCTTTTCTCTTTCACAGCCACTCTCAGCACAAACTATTTCTAACCCTTTCCGTGGGTGGTTGTAAATTAAATAATAGAAAACTGAGAAGGGAGAGAAGGAAATACTGATAAAGAGGGAATGTTTGAGAGGACAACTTTGGATGGTCATGCCTTAAGGGTAAGAGCATGATCTAGTGGAAAGAGCCCGGACCTGTCAGACGACCTGGGTTCTAATCATGGTTCCATCACTTACCAGCTGCGTGACCTTGAGCAAATCACTTAATTACTCTGGCCTCAGTTTCCTCAACTATAAAATGGGGATTCAAAATCTGTTCTCTCTCCGTCTTGATTGGGACCACCTTTTGGAATAGGGACTGTATCCGACTTGACTCCCTTGTATCTACCCTAGTACTTAGAACTGTTCGTGACAAATACTATTTTAAAAATTAAGGGGATGATTGAGAGAGAGAGAGAAAAAAACAGGAAAGAGAAAATTCCAGGTGATTGTGAGACAGGAAGAGATTTGATTAATTTCTATTGTCATCTCAATGTTCAGCGGGGATACATCTACACAGAGCCCAACCAACAGCTTTCTTCTACTAGGGTGGAATATTGGGAAGGAAAGACACTGGGCTGGGTCTGGAGTTGAGATATTAAACAAATTATATTGGCTCTCATTATATGGTAAGCTTCTTGAAGACAGGGAGTATGTATTTTACTTTATTTTCACCCAAATGCTTAGGAGAATTATTGGGAAAATTATATGCAAATTGGATTCCGCTATTTTGTCATCAACAACTTAAGAGGCTTAGTAATGAAAGTGCAGCATTGATGACCAGGCTAGAAGTCAGGTGGTTTGGAGTCTGGACCCAATTCCATTTCTTTTGCTTGAGCAATATTCCACTGATATAGAGGAAGAAAGAACAAATGGAGAAGAGATGAAAGGCAGTTCAAATTTTCCCTGTCCTAGGGCAAGTCAGCTGCTGGAGTGCAAAGAAGATAAATCAATTGATAAAATTTAAGAGTTGGAAGGGATCTTGATCAATTTTCTGATCTTGTTCCCTGCTTCTAAATTGGTGAGTAGTTTTGTCCCTATTACTAAGATGGATTTCTAGCTTTTGCTTCAATATCTCAAGAAAGGAAGATGTCACAAATAGTGTAATTCCTCTTCCCCCTCATCCCATCTTGGAAACTTCATTCTTCTCATTCCAGTTTGTTTATTGTGCCTTATTTTCATCTCTATCTCTGCCAACCCTTTCTTGCAACCTCACTTCTGGTCCGGAACTCCTTTCTCCTTAGCATTTAAAGCATACTACTAAACTCCTTATCATCAAAACCCTTCCTATCTCCTTCTATCACATCTTCTATGATTAATCACTTAAATCATCTCCACAACTCCCGCAATTCTGCTTCATCTAAGCACTTGGGAACCACTGTATTTATGTACCTATCTTTTCTGTCTATACTTTCTCCTACTTTTATTTTAGTGTCTGTTTTAGCATCTGGATGTAATCTCCCTGAGGCTAGGGATAGTAGAGAATGTCTACCGTAATGCATTCTCCCAAGTGCTTAGTATACTGCTCTACAAAGAGTAAGCACTCAATCAATACTATTAATCAATTGTATTTGTAACACTTACCATGTGCGGACCACTGTACTAAGTGCTTGGGAGAGTGCAACACGTCAGTATAACAGACACAGTCCTTGTCGACAATAAATTTACTATTGACTGAGTGATTGATCTTTCCTGCTGTAAGACCCATGTCCCCTTTTTTATTTTCATGGTACTTGTTAAGCCCTTACTATCTATTGTATTAAGCTCTGGGGTAGAGACAAGATAATCAGGTTGGTCATTAATCCATGTCCCACATGGGATTCAGAGTCTCAATCCCCGTTTTGCAGATGAAGGTAACTGAGGTACAGAGAAGTTAAGTGACTCAACCCAAGATCACACAACAGACCAAGTGGAAGGAATCAGGATTAGGACCCAAGTCCGTCTGACTCCAAAGCCTGTGTTCCATTTTTTTTAGGCCAGGCTGCTTTTCTACACTTTTTTAGTGCTTTTGAGATCAATGGAAATAGCTGATCAGCATCCTTCTCCTCCTGGGATCCTCACACACATGCCAACAGTTAATATATCTTGGCATTCTTTTCTACAGGTGAAGCAACCTAATTCGTTGAACTATTTTTCATAGCATTTGTTTTTCCAAATGTTCTTAGAGCTCTTCCATTTTCTCAACCTCTATTTTTTTTAAGTTCAAAGAGCTTTTCAATGGATCTTACTAAGTTAGCTGGTAGATAGGTAGGTTACTCCCCACCTCATGCACATTATAGCCCTAGAACCACATTCCAGTACCATTCTGACTTTTCAAGTAGTAATGAGACCCACAAGTAGCCTTACTAAAATGATATTTCCTCCTAGAAGTCTCTTTTTCCAACCTCGTCACCCTATTTTCTGTGTTGGTTATACATTTGGGTCTGTATCCTTTAAGTACTTTGATACTCATCCCATCCCCAAAGCTCTCACATACATATGATAATAATAATAATAATAGTATTGATATGCTGGTAACTGTACTAAGCATGGGGTGGGGGAGCATTACGAGCTAATCGAGTTGGACACAGTCCCTGTTCCACATGGGGCTCGTCTGAATCCCCATTTTACAGATGAGGTAACTGAGGCACAGAGAAGTGAAGTGACTTACTCAAGGTCAAACATATAATAATAATAATAATAATAATGGCATTTGTTAAGCACTTACTATGTGTGAAGCATTGTTCTAAGGACTGGGGGGATACGAGGTGATCAGGCTGTCCCACGTGGGGCTCATAGTCTTTATCCCCATTTTACAGATGACGTAACTGAGGCCCAGAGAGGTGAAGTACCTTGCCCAAAGTCACACAGCTGACAGCTATCACATATATCCCTAAACTGTGCTGTTTCCCTTAACTGTAATTTGTTTATTTATCGTCTGCCCTCGCCTTCCCAGGACTGAAAGCTCCTGGAAAGGTTGAGATGGTTGCCTTGTAACTCTATTGCTAATTGAACCTTCCCCTAAGCACTTAGTATAGGGACTCACATTTGTTGCTTTGTTATTCCCTCTGGATCTGTTACTTTTGTACTTCATTCTAAACAATAAGTTCATTGTGGACAGGGGAAATCATTTACCAACTCATGTTATATTTTACTCCATCTAGCCCTTTTATATAGTGCTCTTACACACAGTATGCACTCCAGTAAATTAAAATTATATTTTTTAATACTTGATACTTGTCCCTTACCAGTGTTTTTATCTTTCCGGGTTTTGTGGTGCTTTGCTTTCATCTCTAAATGTATTTCCTTGAACCTGTTCCCAATCCATGATTTTATCCTACTGTCTCACTTTATTCTATTTATCAAGGTTTTTAATTTTTTTTCCAGTTTCCAGCACATTGGTAGGTCCACCCAGCTGGATGTAACTTACAAATTTAACAAATGTGTTATCTATCCCTACAGGCCTTCCATGAAGTTTTATTGTACTTGCCTAGCACTTAGTATAGTGCTCTGCACGCAGTAAGCGCTCAATAAATATGATTGAATGAATGAGTGAATGAATGAATTGATGAAGGAGGTCTTTATGGACAATAACATTTAGAGAGCACGGTAGTGTGTCAGTATAGGAAGAAGTGAGAAACAAGCCTAGGTGAGAGATAACTAGAAAGGGTTCATTCATTTATTCAATCGTATTTAAGTGCTAAGTGTTTGGGAGAGTACCATGCAACAACAAACAGGGAACAACATTTCCTGCCCATAGAGAAAGGGTTTAGTGGTGAAGAGCAAGAGCAAGAAGATATCTGGGAGGAAGGGTGGCTAAATATGTTGATCATTTGCCCCTTTGATGAACAGAAGACTATAAGTCATTTATGAAGAGGTGTAAGCTCTTTGTGGTCATGGGACTGTGTCTGCCAACTCTGTTGTATTGTTCCTCTCCTAAGCAGTTAATAAAGTTCTCTGCACTTAGTAAGTGCTCAATAAATACCATTGCTGATGGCGATGGTAATGAGGTCAATAAGTGGGTAAAGGGAGAGGGGAGAAATACAGGGGAGCAAAGGCCCCAGGGAGAGATTAACAAGTGAGAAATAGAGGGGAATGTCTTCTGGAGAAGATTCTGAAGAGGCAAATTTGGAAAAATGGGGAAAACCACTGGAGAAAATTGAGTTGTTCAAGCCCCTAACAGGGAAGGGAGTTAGGAAAAGGCAAAAGATCAAACTTGTTCAGCAGTGAAAGGAATTCAAGGAAGATGTAAATGAAGAAAAGGAATGCATATAACTGTTGCTGAGCTACAAAACCCCAATACTTTTGTCAATACAGAGTCAACATCTCTAATAACTCCCTTGTGCACTCACCTGTGGAATTGGAGTTCATGGCAGTTGCAATGTTACCGAATTTGTTTTCTAGGGCTTTCTCCAAATAAGGAGGTGTAAATAGTATGTTTTCTTGGATTTGCGGCTCTTTTACACAGCTACTGTTCTGGGAAATCTTCTCATTGTAGTAACTGTTAATGTCAGTATGAAGCTTGACTCACACCATGTATCATTTCCTCAGGCTAACTATCCTTTTGCGGAGATCTGTTATTCCTCTGCAACTGCTCCGAATGACTTTTCAACTTCACAAATGTGAAGTTTCTTTTCAGGCGTTCAAAAAAGAAAGAGATTTCCCTGAATAATTGCATGACTCAACTATTCTTCATTCATTTCTTTGGTGGGGACCAAGATTTTCCTCCTCACAGTGATGGCCTATAATTGCTATTGTTGTCATCTGTAAGCCCCTGCACTATACCACTTTCATAACCTGACATGTGTGCTGGCCTTCTGGTTGGTATGGCCTGGATGGGTGGCTTCTTGGCATTCGATGGTTCAAATTATCCTCGTACTCGGCTTACCCTTCTGTGGGACCCAATGTGATGGACCACTATTTCTGTGACCTACTCTATTGGCTGAAACTTGCCTGCAAGGTCACTTTTTGTCACTCGCTTGCTGATTGTGGTTAATGGTGGGGGGGCTGTCTGTAGTCAGCCTTCTTGTTATTGGTTGTTTCATATGTTACTATCTTACTCCACTTAAGACATGAGGGTTCTAGAGGACATCGCAGAGCCCTGTCGTACCTGTGGGCTCCCATATCACGGGTGGTGATCTTGTTTTTTGGACCTAGCATCTCATCTACATTGCACGCCCTCCACCATGTTTTCTATCAACAAAATGGTGGCTATGTTCTACACTGTCATTACCCTCCGTGTTGAAACCTGATCATTTACTGTTTAAGAAATATCAAAATGAAAAATGCTTTGAGGAGACTATGGGTCTCATGGAGGGCCATGGAGGGTCATTTCCCAGAGCAAAAAAAAAGAAAGAAAGAAAAAGGAGAAATCAATTTGCCTTCAGAAATAAGGGAGCCACAATTCACAGGCTGAGGGAGTAGGTCAAAGAAATAGTGGTCAATCACATTGGGTCCACAGAAGGGTAAGCCGAATACAAGGATAATTTGAGCCATCGAATGCAGGAAGCCACCCATCCAGGCCATCCCAACCTGAATGCTTTGGGTAGACTATGGGTCATAAAAATGAAGGGAGGAGAAAATGAAAGACAATATGGAAAGAAGATTGGTGATTTGTCATGAAACATCTGAGGGAAAAGGAATTTTATGGGCTGTGTGTGGTTAAGGCAGACATCATATGCATATGAGTGAATGAATATGAGAGCATAGGTGCGTTTGTGTGTATGTGTGTGTGTGTGTGAGAGAGAGAGAGAGAGAGAAAGAGAGAAAAAGAGAATGTTTACTACTCTACCTTCCTTCCCTCCACTTTCTCAGCCTCTTCTTCACCCTTTCTTACCTCCTCTACTCTTCACTTTTCCCTTTACCTTTCCCTCTCTTTCTATATTTCCTTTATCACCTTTCTCCCTCTCTCTTCCTTTCTCTCTCCTTTCCTTTCTTCCTCAACCCCTTTTATCTTTCTCCCCCTTTCTCCACTTCTCTCGTCCCTCTCTTAATCTTGGGATCATTATGCCTGCCCCCATAGAAACCCTGCCTACCCAATTCCCTACTGCAAGACATTTTTAAGGTAGTACTGTTCACCAATATTCATTACTTTTCATTGTTTTAAGAACAATTTATTAGGCTGTTAAGAGTTGTTGAAGGATTTGCTAGGATTGGCAGCATTTGTACTGAATCTTTTCCCTATTAGCACTTGGTATTCCCACAGGCTCAGCCCCCAGCCTCACATCAGCGCTGTACATATCTGCAATTTCGTTATTCATATAAATGTCTTTGGTCTCCTCCCCTAGGACTGTACACTCGTTGTAGGCAGGGAATGGTGACTACCTATTCTGTTTGAGGTTTACTCTCCCAAGCATTTAATACAGTGCTATGCACACAACGCTCAATAAATACCATTGATTGATTGGTCTGCTGTAAAAAGATTAATTTAATAGGGGAAGGAAGTTCAGACTTCTTGAAAACCAAAGTGGGATAGAGTCTCGCTTCCAAGAGGCAGGATTGTAAAAGTGTGGAAAAGGGGTTATGGAGACAGAAGGAGGACCCGAGGGACCCGGACTAGAGGAGTGTGGTGGTGGTTGGTGGAGGAAGAGGTTGTGGAGATGGCAGAAGTGTTTGGGGACAGGGAAAGGTAGAGGCTTATTGAATATCAAGTCTGGACTCGGCTGGATGGGCTCCCAAAGACGTCTGTTTGTCAGTTTAAGTGATCCCTGAGATCCCCCACATACACCAGAGGACTACCACTCATCCTAGCCATAAAACCTCGTTGTTGAAGATAGGGTACCTATCTCTGTATATGTTGCCTTACTGGTACGTACCCTAGAGGCTTAGTAATAATGATCGCATTATATTAGCTCTTACTATGTGCAAAGCACTGCTTCTAAGCGCTGGGGCTATTACAAGGCGATCAGGTTGTCGCACAGGGGGCTCAACAGTCTTCTTCACCATTTTACAGATGAGGTCACTGGAGGCCCAGAGAAGTTAAGTGACTTGCCCAAGGTCACACAGCAGACATGTGGCGGAAGCCGGGGATTCAAACCCATGACCTCTGACTCCAAGCCCCGTGTTCTTTCTACTTGAGCCACGCTGCTTCTCTCAGTAGGCCCTACTGAGAGCTCAAGGTCCTACTGAGAGCTCACCTCCTCCAGGAGGCCTTCCCAGACTGAGCCCCTTCCTCCTCTCCCCCCTCGGTTCCCCCCTCTCCATCCCCCCATCTTACCTCCTTCCCTTCCACAGCACCTGTGTATATATGTATATATGTTTGTACATATTTATTACTCTATTTATTTATTTATTTATTTTTACTTGTACATAACTATTCTATTTAATTTATTTTTGTTAGTATGTTTGGTGTTGTTCTCTGCCTCCCCCTTTTTTAGACTGTTGAGCCACTGGTTGGGTAGGGACTAGTCTCTATATGATGCCAATCCTGTACTTCCCAAGCGCTTAGTACAGTGCTCTGCACACAGTAAGTGCTCAATAAATACGATAGATTTGAATGATTGATTTGAAACATGGATCATTTCTGGGGGATTGTTGACTTCCTGCACAGGGAAGAGGGAGGGAAGTCTTCAATTTAGAGATAGTGATGTTAGGGGTGATGGAATAGGATTAAGTCAATCAATTCTATTTATTGAATACCTACAGAGGACACGGTATTGGTACATACGATCATGCCCACAAGGAGCTTCCAGGTCTATTGGAAGCACCAAGCTTCGGAACAGTGTAGAAGCAGGGTATACTATAGGGACTGAAGAAAGGCCTGGGGTGTCAGAGGATCTGGATACTAATCCCAACTCTACGACTTGTCGACTGCACAGCCATGGGGGAAAGTGACTTAATTCCTCTACACCTCAGTTTTCTCAATAGTAAAATGAGGATTCGATACCCGTTTTACCTCCTATTTGGTCTGTGAATCCCTCGTAAAACACAGACCGTGTTCTACAGATTGTCCTCAATCTTCCCCCAGCACTTAATACTTTGCTTGGAACACAGTAAGCACATAAAAAATATCAAGAGAATTATTTTTGGTTGAAGGAACTGAAACTAAAATGAATAGCGGATTGGAGAGATCAGAGAACATAAAGATATGAACATGATGGTTGTGAATTTTTTCGGTGGTTTTAGAGTTAAACAAAAAGTGTCTTTATACATAAATTCATAGATTTAGTAGAGAGAGAATGTGCCTGCTAGACATAAGGCCCTGGATTCTAGTCCTGTCTCCGCCACTTGTCTGCTGTATGACCTGGGGCCAGTCACTTACCTTCTCTGTGCCTCAGTTCCCTCAACTGTAAATTGCGGATTACGATTGAAGGCACCATGTAGGGCATGGACTGTGTCCAACCTGATGAGCTTGTATCCACCCCAGTGCTTAGTACAGTACCTGGCATATAATAAACACTTAACGATATCATAAGACAAACAACAAAAATAAAACCCACATATACATCAAACTGATTCCATTTGCTCAGTATCTGCATTCACACTTGGACTACCTCAAACACAAGCATACCTCATCATTCACCTAGTCCTTTCCTAAAGCATCACTCAACCTACATCTTCTCTTCTCCTCAACCTCCTCTCAGGACAAGTTGTGTCTTTTCACAAGCAACAAAATACTCACAATCGGCTTGAAGGTTTTCTGCCCAATGACAGCACTTCACCCCCATTCCATAGTTCAACACGTCTTCTTATCTCTCAAAGCAACTTTCTAGTTGTTACTCGAGATTGACTCCAGTTTCCATCCTTGCCTGTAACTCCCTCTCTTACCCACTCAAAATCAGAGAGAGCACAGTTCTTTCCCGAATTCTGAGCACTACAACTACCCTGATTCATTTCCCAGCCCTGTATACCCACTTCACCTAACTCAAGCTCGAGTCAACTCATTTCCATCCTCATTTAGTGGAAAAAGCATGGACCCAGGAGTTCTCTTCTTGACTGTGAGCTCCTGGCGGGCACATCTACCAGCTCTGTTCTATTGTAATTTCCCAAGCCTAGCTTAGTGGAAGTGAAAGGACTTGGGTTCTAATTCTGCCTCTGTCTCTTTGCTGCTGTGTGACCTGGAGCAAGTCACTTCTCTTCTCTGGGCTTCAGTTTCCTCATCTGTAAAATGGGGGTTAAGACTGTGAGCCACATGTGTAACCGGAATATATCCAAACTGCTTAACTTGTATCTACCCCAGCGCTTAGGACAGTGCTTGGGACATAGGAACTGAACAAATACTACTATTATTATTATTGTGCAAGGATGACACGCAAATTCGTGAAGTGTTCCATGTTTGCACATATTTACTATTCTATTTATTTTATTTTGTTAATATGTTTTGTTTTATTGTCTGTCTCCCCCTTCTAGACAGTGAGCCCGTTGTTGGGTAGGGACTGTCTCTATATGTTGCCAACTTGTATTTCCCAAGCGCTTAGTACAGTACTCTGCAAGCAGTAAGCGCTCAATAAATACGATTAAATGAATGAATGAATGAATACGATTGAATGAATGAATGAATGAATGAATTCAAGTGAATTCCAAGTTCTTAGGACACACAATAAGCACTCAATCAATAAGATTCAAGATTGATTGATAGTAAATTATACTGTGTCAACCTAGCCCTGCAGACTGGAAAGCCCATGAGGGCAGGGATTACAACCTTTGCCACTATTTGTCTTCTCCCAACATTTGGGAAAAACCCTTACAGGGAGGAATTGCTGACAGTACCAGTGGCGGTCCAAAGCCGGTCACACTGTCTCAGCCCTGCCTGTCATTTGCACTTTGCATGGGATTCTGGGACCCACTGAAGGCCAACTTGACTGTCCACAGTGCTGACATTGCTGGAGCACCATAGTCTGGCGGGTAGTTGTCATGGTAGTGAGATTTGAGGAGGAAGGAGGAGAGGTTAAGTCATCTGAAAAATGGGAACTACAACTGGAAGCCCCCTATGGGGCATGGACTATTTCTAAACTGATTAGCTTGTATCCACCTCAGTGCTTACTACCATCATCATCATCAATCGTATTCATTGAGCGCTTACTATGTGCAGAGCACTGTACTAAGCGCTTGGGAAGTACAAATTGGCAACATATAGAGACAGTCCCTACCCAACAGTGGGCTCACAGTCTAAAAGGGGGAGACAGAGAACAAAACCAAACATACTAACAAAATAAAATAAATAGAATAGATATATACAAGTAAAATAAATAAATAAATAGAGTAATAAATATGTACAACCATATATACATATATACAGGTGCTGTGGGGAAGGGAAGGAGGTAAGATGGGGGGGATGGAGAGGGGGACGAGGAGGGAGAGGAAGGAAGGGGCTCAGTCTGGGAAGGCCTCCTGGAGGAGGTGAGCTCTCAGCAGGGCCTTGAAGGGAGGAAGAGAGCTAGCTTGGCGGATGGGCAGAGGGAGGTGCATTCCAGGGCCCGGGGGATGACGTGGGCCGGGGGTCGATGGCGGGACAGGCGAGAACGAGGTACGGTGAGGAGATTAGCGGCGGAGGAGCGGAGGGTGCGGGCTGGGCTGTAGAAGGAGAGAAGGGAGGTGAGGTAGGAGCGGGCGAGATGATGGAGAGCCTTGAAGCCCAGGGTGAGGAGTTTCTGCCTGATGCGCAGATTGATTGGTAGCCACTGGAGATTTTTGAGGAGGGGAGTAATATGCCCAGAGCGTTTCTGGACAAAGATAATCCGGGCAGCAGCATGAAGTATGGATTGAAGTGGAGAGAGACACGAGGATGGGGATCAGAGAGAAGGCTGATGCAGTAGTCCAGACGGGATAGGATGAGAGCTTGAATGAGCAGGGTAGCGGTATGGATGGAGAGGAAAGGGCGGATCTTGGCAATGTTGCGGAGCTGAGAATGGCAGGTTTTGGTGACGGCTTGGATGTGAGGGGTGAATGAGAGAGCGGAGTCGAGGATGAGACCAAGGTTGAGGGCTTGTGAGACGGGAAGGATGGTAGTGCCGTCAACAGAGATGGGAAAGTCAGGGAGAGGACAAGGTTTGGGAGGGAAGACAAGGAGTTCAGTCTTCGACATGTTGAGCTTTAGGTGGCGGGCAGACATCCAGATGGAGATGTCCTGAAGGCAGGAGGAGATGCGAGCCTGGAGAGAAGGGGGAGAGAGCAGGGGGCAGAGATGTAGATCTGGGTGTCATCAGCGTAGAGGATGATAGTTGAAGCCGTGGGAGCGAATGAGGTCACCAAGGGAGTGCGTGTAGATTGAGAACAGAAGGGGGACCAAGTACTGAACCTTGGGGAACCCCCACAGTAACAGGATGGGAGGGGGAGGAGGAGCCTGCAAAAGAGACTGAGAAAGATCGACCGGAGAGATAAGAGGAGAACCAGGAGAGGACGGAGTCTGTGAAGCCAAGGTCAGATAGCGTGTTGAGGAGAAGGGGGTGGTCCACAATGTCAAAGGCAGCTGAGAGGTCGAGGAGGATTAGGATTACTACAGTACCTGGGACATAATGAACACCTAATGATACCTAATGATACCATAAAACAACAAAACAACAACAAAAACCCACGTGTACTCCAAAATGATTCCAGTTGCTCACATATCTGCATTCACACCTGTACACACAAAAACACAGGCATACCTCATCATTCATCTAGTCTTTTCCTAAAGCATCACTCAGCCTACATCTTCGCCTCTTCTCAACTTCCTCTCAGGACAAGTTATGTCTTTTCACAAGCAACAAAAAAAACTCACAATCGGCTTTGAAGGCTCTTTGCCCTATGACTGCACATACCCCTTTCCATCGTTCAACTTGTTTTCCCAGCTCTCAAAGCAACTTTCTAGTTGTTAGTCATGATCGACTCTCCTGTTTCCATCCTATACTTAAACTCCCTTTCTTATCCACTCAAAATCAGAGCACAGTTCTTTCCCGAATTCTACACACAGCTGCAATATCCCATCTTCCAAACAGCTTCCCCGATTCATTTCCCAGCCCTCTAAACCTACACAAGCATGAATCAACTCATTTACATCCTCATTTAGTGGAACATGCATGGGCCCAGAAGTTTTCTTCTTGACTGTGAGTTCCTTGAGGGCAGCATTCACATCTACCAGATCTGTTCTATTGTACCCTTCCAACCATAGCTTACTGGGAGTCAGAGGACTGGGATTCAAATCCTGTCTTTGTCCCTTTGCTGCTGTAGGACCTTGGGGAAAGTCGCTTCATTTCCCTGGGCCTCAGTTCCGTCATCTGTAAAATGGCACGCAATAATTGCATATTCATCTTTCCATTCTTTTTTCTTCTATAAGGGGCAAGGAATGTGTCTCTTATGGTGCTATAAAGTGCTTTCCCTCTGCCTTCAAACTTGCCCACGTCTCCCCCTTCCTAAAATAACCTTCTCTTGACTCCATTCATTCATCCATTCAATCGTATTTATTGAGCACTTAACTGTGTGCAGAGCACTGTGTACAAATCGGCAACATATAGAGACGGTTCCTACTTAACTACGGGCTCACAGTCTAGAAGGGGGAGACACACAACAAAACAAACCAAGTAGACAGTGGGCTCCACTGCCCCCTCCAGTTATCGCCTTATCTCTCTCCTATCCTTCCTTTCAGACTCCTATAGCGTGTCATCTACACTTGCTGCCTCGAATTCCTCAACTCCAACTCTTTCCTGGACCCCCTCCAATCTGGCTTCCGTCCCCTCCAGTCCACCGAAACTGCCCTCTCAAAGGTCACCAATGACCTCCTTTTTGCCACATCCAACGGCTCCTACTCCATCCTAATCCTTCTCCACCTCTCAGCTGCCTTTGACGCTATCGACCATCCCCTTCTCCTCAACACGTTATTGAACCTTGGATTCACGGATTCCGTCCTCTCCTGGCTCTCCTCTCATATCTCTGGCAATACATTCTCAGTTTTCTTCGCGGGCTCTTTTTCCCCCTCCCATCCCTTAACTGTAGGGGGTTGCCCAAGAGTCAGTTCTCGGTCCCCTTCTATTCTCCATCTATCCTCACTCCCTTGGTGAACGCATTCACTCCCACGGCTTCTTCCCATCTCTGGTTGACGGCACTACCATCCTTCCCATCTCACAAGCCCGCAAGCTTGGTGTCATCCTCGACTCCGCTCTCTCATTCACCCCTCACATCCAAGCCGTCACCAAAACCTGCCATTCTCAGCTCCGCAACATTGCCAAGATCCGCCCTTTCCTCTCCATCCATACCGCTACCCTGCTCATTCAAGCTCTCATCCTATCCCGTCTGGACTACTGCATCAGCCTTCTCTCTGATCTCCCATCCTCGTGTCTCTCTCCACTTCAATCCATACTTCATGCTGCTGCCCGGATTATCTTTGTCCAGAAACGCTCTGGGCATATTACTCCCCTCCTCAAAAATCTCCAGTGGCTACCAATCAATCTGCGCATCAGGCAGAAACTCCTCACCCTGGGCTTCAAGGCTCTCCATCATCTCGCCCGCTCCTACCTCACCTCCCTTCTCTCCTTCTACAGCCCAGCCCCGCACCCTCCGCTCCTCCCGCCGCTAATCTCCTCACCGTTACCTCGTTCTCGCCTGTCCCGCCATCGACCCCCCGGCCCACGTCATCCCCCGGGCCTGGAATGCCCTCCCTCTGCCCATCCGCCAAGCTAGCTCTCTTCCTCCCTTCAAGGCCCTGCTGAGAGCTCACCTCCTCCAGGAGGCCTTCCCAGACTGAGCCCCTTCCTTCCTCTCCCTCTCGTCCCCCTCTCCATCCTCCCCATCTTACCTCCTTCCCTTCCCCACAGCACCTGTATATATGTATATATGTTTGTACATATTTATTACTCTATTTATTTATTTATTTATTTTTCTTGTACATATCTATTCTATTTATTTTATTTTGTTAGTATGTTTGGTTTTGTTCTCTGTCTCCCCCTTTTAGACTGTGAGCCCACTGTTGGGTAGGAACTGTCTCTATATGTTACCAATTTGTACTTCCCAAGCGCTTAGTACAGTGCTCTGCACATAGTAAGCGCTCAATAAATACGATTGATGGTGATGATGATGATGATCTACATCTCCTCCCCTGTTCCCTCTCCTACCCTCCAGGCTCTTATCTCCTCCTGCCTTCAGGGGCATCTCCATATGGATGTCTGCCTGCCATCTAAAACTCGGTATGTCCAAGACTAAGATCCTTATCT